>NW_024037381.1:38174-46008 GCF_015832195.1 Motacilla alba alba
TAAATAATCCATCTTCCCCGCCGGAAAGATGCAGGATGTGTCTCATTTTCACTGCTCCTGTTTTGTTTCCTTATTCTTTTGAATGGCTCCCTGTCTTCCTACTCACACTCTGAGTAACGAATTTCTAATTTTCTTTCCTATCTGCCTTTATCAATTTTTCTCTGACTTGGATGCTATTGAATTAAGCCATGCCAAGTTGAAGAATTGCATCAAGAAGAGTGCTCAATGAAAAAAAAAACATTTAGTTTTGGGGTTCTATCACAGAAGAGTTCCAAGACTCTTCCCATGTGAAGAATATCTGATGAATATCTTAAAAACTATCATCTCTGTGTAAGTATTTTGCATCCAGTTCTTGCTCTAGTCCTTGCTTTGGCAAATTTGACACAAGTGAGGCATTGTGTGTTTTGCAGCTTCTAGGGAGATGGTTCCAGGTCTTGAGAAAGTCGTGGGCTTTGTCTCATCTTTAGACATCTGAAAATCACCTAGGCATCCCAAAGACTCATTAGAAATACAAATACCTGCAGGGAACCGGAGGTGAGCTTCATCTTACCATGTGTCTTGAACAGGGTGTTCTATGTGTGAAAGAGATTCTAGTCAGAATTCTGCTCCATCAAGTACAGTCCATCAAGTTGAGAGAATTGATCATTTTAATCTGGGCTTTATATCCACAGAGGCTGAAGGTGTCTCCATGCTCCAGTGCCTATCAGTCTTCTCAAATATTTCAATCCATGAGTTGAATTCTAGAAGCAAAAACTTTTCTCCAGGTGACCTTTACCAAGAGACTCAATGTTAGGTGGAATCAAACAACTCCTTTTTTATCCATTTTATCGAAAGTGATCTTAAAGATTCAATCCATATGCTTAGGTGAGAGAAATCCTACCATTGGCAGATGGCATGTATTGGCCAGTATTGACAGCAGAAAGAAGCAAAAAAGCATGCCAAAAAATGCTGAATGCAGTAAGCAGACCATCAAGCAAACCGGTGGAAAAATAGCTGCTTTGTATGTAAGATGAATCGGAGAGATACATATGGAGTTCTTCATGATGTTTTTCATTGACATTTAAACTAGGAAAGAGGTTAAAACTATGATGGAAGGGATTAATTGCTTGATGTTAGAGTATTTCTTTAGAGAGACATAACAAGTGAATACATGTTTAACCAGTTATCGGCTTCCCATCAGCAATGGGTGCACTTTAATTGCCTTTAAAAGCTGTAATGAAATACTTTTTAAAGCAATTTTTTCCCCTTATTTTTGCAAGAGCTTTTTTCTGTTATTTTTGAAAAATAGGAAAAAATTTCCAGTAAAGGATCAACGGGCTGCTCTGTCATTTAATATTAGAAAACACTTATGGTATACTTTCTAGAAGAAAAAGTACCTAAAAAAAGGAGTATTCCCATTATGCTTGTAAAACGATCTTCCAACCATAAGAAAATCAAAACTTATACTATTTCAAGGATCTCACACTCCTAGAACACATTCATTTACCACACTCATAATTTATCAAACACAGCTTGTAATTAGACCTCTAAGAGTCAAACAGAGCGTTGTATCCACAGGCACTGTGAGAGCAGCCTGAGGTGGCACAGGTGGCAGGTTGTACGTGAGCTAGATCTTGATCAATGCGGCATTACAGCAGCCAACCGGGGCCTGCACGCAAGGCCCATCCAAAAAATGTGGTGAGCTTTTTCCCAGGGAAACCAAACTCACCACCTCACCTTCCTGGTCTCAGGCCCCAAATGGCCACAAAAGTACTGTGCGGGCAACAGCCCAGGAAAAAAAACTCAACACCTCACCGTCTAGGTCTCAGTTTGCAGAGCTCTGTGGGCACTGTGCAAGCACCCAACGTTGGCACAGCTATCAGCCTTTAATTGGATGGCATCCTGATTAATACAGAAATCGAGCAGGCACCAAGCATCAACGTGCTTAGGGACACCTAGGTATTGTGCATTATACTGCCCAAGGAGAAAAAAACCCACCACCCCAAGGTCTTAGTCTCAGTTTGCAGAGTTCCGTGGGCACTCTCAAAGCAGCCAGAGCTAGCACAGGTGGCAGCTTGTCCCTGAGAGGCATCTTGATATTTGTGGATATCCAGGAGGCAACAGGCCCCGAAGGGCCGAGGGCCTACCTGGTACTGACAAAGGCTTCTTCCCAGAAAAACAAAGCTCACCATCCCACGTTGCTGGTCTCAGTTTGTAGAGCTCCATGGGCACTCTCAAAGCAGCCCGAGTTGGCACAGGTGGCAGCTTGACCCGGGACGGCACCGTGATATTCGGGCAAATCCAGCGGGGAGCCGGCCGCTAAGGGTGGAGGGCCGACCTAGTACAGAGATAGTCTTCTACCCAGCAAAACAAGACACATTACCCGACGTTCCAGGCCACGGTTTGAAGAGCTCCATGGGCACTCTCAAAGCAGCCCGAGTTGGCACAGGTGGCAGCTTGTCCCTGGGCGGCATCTTGTTATTCGGGGAAATCCAGCCTGCAACCGGACCCATAGGGCCGAAGGCCTACCTGGTACTGACAAAGGCTTCTGCCGGGAAAACAAAACTCAGAACCCCACGGTCCCGGTCTCAGTTTGCAGAGCTCCATGGGCACTCTCAAAGCAGCCCGAGTTGGCACAGGTGGCAGAATATCCCTGGGCGGCATCTTGATATTCGTGGAAATCCAGCAGGCAGCCAGCCATGAAGGGCCGAGGGCCTACCTGGTACTGACAAAGGCTTCTGCCGAGGAAAAAAAAAAACTCACCATCCCACGCTCCTGGTTTCTGTTTGTAGAGCACCATGGGTACTCTCAAAGCAGCCCAAGTTGGCACAGGTGGCAGCTTGTTCCTGGGCGGCATCTAGATATGCGTGGAAATCCAGCAGGCAGACTGCCTCTAAGGGCCGAGGTCCTACTTGGTACTGACAAAGGGTTCTGCCCGGGAAAAAAAAACCCGAAACCCCACATACTTTGGCTCAGTTTGAAGAGATCCGTGGGCACTCTCAAAGCAGCGTGAGTTGGCACAGGTGGCAGCTTGTCCCTGGGCAGCATCTTGATATTCGTGGAAGTCTTGCTGCCAGCCTGCCCCTAAGGGCCGAGGGCCTACCTGGTACTTACAATGGCTTCTGCCCGGGGAAACATAACCCATAACCCCATGTACCCTGTCTCAGTTTTTAGAGCTCCGTGGGCACCCTCAAAGCAGCCCGAGCTGGCACAGGTGGCAGCTTGTCCCTGGGCAGCATCTTGATATTCGTGGAAATTCAGCAGGCAGCCTGCCCCTAAGGAACAAGGGCCTACCTGGTACTGAGAGAGGCTTCTGCCCGAGAAAACAAAACCCACAACCCTAGGTTATGGTCTCAGTTTGCAGAGCTCCGTGGGCACCCCCAAAGCAGCGCGAGTTGGCCCAAGTGGCAGCTTGTCCCAGGGCAGCATCTTGATATTCGTGGAAATCCAGCAGGCAGACTGCCTCTAAGGGCTGAGGGCCTACTTCGTACTGACAAAGGCTTCTGCCCTGGAAAACAAAACCCGAAATCCCACATACTTTGGCTCAGTTTGAAGAGCTCCGTGGGCACTCTCAAATCAGCCCAAGTTGGCACAAGTGGCAGCTTGTCCCTGGGCAGCATTTTGATATTCGTGGAAATCCTGCAGGCAGCTGGCCCCCAAGGGCCAAGGGCCGACCTGGTACTGACAAAGGCTTCTGCCCGGGAAAACAAAACTCAGAACACCACGTTTCTGGTCTCACTTTGCAGAGCACCATGGGCACTCTCAAAGCAGCGCGAGTTGGCACAGGTGGCAGCTTGTCCCTGGGCAGCATCTTGATATTCGTGGAAATACAGCAGGCTGCCTGCCCTTAAGGACCGAGGGCCTACCTGGCACTTCAAATGCTTCTGCCCGGAGAAACAAAACTCAGCAAGGCAGGTTCATGGTCTCAGTTTGCAGAGCTCCATGGGCACTCTCAAAGCAGCACGAGTTGGCACAGGTGGCAGCTTGTCCCTGGGCAGCATCTTGATATTCGTGGAAATCTTGCTGCCAGCAGGCAAGCCTACCTGCCTCTAAGGGCTGAGGGCCTACTGGTCTCGTACGTGACAAAGGCTTCTGCCCGGGAAAAAAAAACCCGACAAGGGCCTTCCCACATACTTCTGGCTCAGTTTGCAGAGCTCCGTGGGCACTCTCAAAGCAGCCCGAGTTGGCACATGTGGCAGCTTGTCCCTGGGCAGCATCTTGATATTCGTGGAAATCCAGCAGGCAGCTGGCCCCCAAGGGCCAAGGCCGACCTGGTACTGACAAAGGCTTCTGCCCGGGGAAACAAAACCCACCACCCCACGTTCCAGGTCTCAGTTTGCAGAGCTCCATGGGCACTCTCAAAGCAGCCCGAGTTGGCACAGGTGGCAGCTTGTCCCTGGGCGGCATCTTGATATTCGTGGAAATCCAGCAGGCAGCCTGCCCCTGTGGAACAAGGGCCGACCTGACACTGACAAAGGCTTCTGCCCGGGAAAACAATACTCAGAACACCACTTTCCTGGTCCAGTTTGCAGAGCTCCATGGGCACTCTCAAAGCAGCCCGAGTTGGCACAGGTGGCAGCTTGTCCCTGGGCAGCATCTTGATATTCGTGGAAATCCAGCAGGCAGACTGCCCATAAGGAACAAGGACCCTCCTGGTACTGACAAAGGCTTCTGCCCTGGAAAACAAAACCCAGCACCCCACGTTTCTGGTCTCAGTTTGCAGAGCACCATGGGCACTCTCAAAGCAGCCCGAGTTGGCACAGGTGGCAGCTCCTCCGTGGGCAGCATCCTGATATTCGTGGAAATTCAGCAGGCTGACGGCCCTGAAAGACCGTGGGCCTACCTAGTACTGACAAATACTTCTGCCCGGGAAAACAAAACTCAGCACCCCACGGTCCTGGTCACAGTTTGCAGAGCTCCGTGGGCACTCTCAAAGCAGCGTGAGTTGGCAAAGGTGGCAGCTTGTCCCTGGGCGGAAACTTGATTTTCGTGGAAATCCTGGTGCCAGCCTCCCCCAAAGGGCCGAGGGCCTACCTGGTCCTGCAAATGTTTCTGCCCGGGAAAACAACACCGACAAACCCACGTTCCTGGTCTCAGTTTGAAGAACTCCGTGGGCACTCTCAAAGCAGCCCGAGTTGGCACAGGTGGCAGAATATCCCTGGGCAGCATTTTGATATTCGGGGAAATCTTGCTTCCAGGCTGTCCCTAAGGAACAAGGGCCTACTTGGTACTGACAAAGGCTTCTGCCCTGGAAAACAAAACCCAGCACCCCACGTTTCTGGTCTCAGTTTGCAGAGCACCATGGGCACTCTCAAAGCAGCGTGAGTTGGCACAGGTGGCAGCTTGTCCCTGGGCAGCATCTTGATATTCGTGGAAATACAGCAGGCTGCCTGCCCTTAAGGACCGAGGGCCTACCTGGCACTGCAAATGCTTCTGCCCGGAGAAACAAAACTCAGCACCCCAGGTTCATGGTCTCAGTTTGCAGAGCTCCGTGGGCACTCTCAAAGCAGCCCGAGTTGGCACAGGTGGCAGAATATCCCTGGGCAGCATCTTGATATTCGTGGAAAGCTTGCTGCCAGCCTGCACCTAAGGAACAAGGGCATACCTGGTACTGAGAGAGGCTTCTGCCCGGGAAAACAAAACCCACAGTCCTACGTTCCTGGTCTCAGTTTGCAGAGCTCCGTGGGCACCCTCATAGCAGCACGAGTTGGCCCAAGTGGCAGCTGGTCCCTGGGCAGCATCTTGATATTCGTGGAAATCCAGCCGGCAGCCTGCCCCTGAGGAACAAGGACTCTCCTGGTACTGACAAAGGCTTCTGCCCGGGGAAAGAAAACCCACCAGCCCATGTTCCACATCTCAGTTTGCAGAGCTCCATGGGCACTCTCAAAGCAGCCCAAGTTGGCACAGGTGGCAGCTTGTCCCTGGGCGGCATCTTGATATTTGTGGAAATCCTGCAGGCAGCCGGCCCCCAAGGGCCAAGGGCCGACCTGGTACTGACAAAGGCTTCTGCCAGGGGAAACAAAACCCAGCACCCCACGTTTCTGGTCTCAGTTTGCAGAGCTCCATGGGCACTCTCAAAGCAGCCCGAGTTGGCACAGGTGGCAGCTTGTCCCTGGGCAGCATCTTGATATTCATGGAAATCCAGCAGGCAGTCGGCCCTGAAATTCCGAGGGCCTACCTGGTACTGACAAAGGCTTCTGCCCGGGGAAACAAAACTCACCAACGCACGTTCCTGGTCTCACTTTGCAGAGCTCCAAGGGCACTCTCAAAGCAGCGCGAGTTGGCACAGGTGGCAGCTTGTCCTTTGGCAGCATCTTGATATTCATGGAAATCCAGCAGGCTGCCTGCCCTTAAAGACCAAGGGCCTACCTGGCACTGCAAATGCTTCTGCCCAGGGAAACAAAACTCAGCACCCCAGGTTCATGGTCTCAGTTTGCAGAGCTCCATGGGCACTCTCAAAGCAGCCCGAGTTGGCACAGGTGGCAGCTTGTCCCTGGGCAGCATCTTGATATTCGTGGAAATCTTCCTGCCAGCCTGCCCCTAAGGAACAAGGGCCTACCTGGCACTGAGTGAGGCTTCTGCCCGGGAAAACAAAACCCACAATCCTACGTTCCTGGTCTCAGTTTGCAGAGCTCCGTGGGCACCCTCAAAGCAGCGCGAGTTGGCACAAGTGGCAGCTTGTCCCTGGGCAGCATCTTGATATTCGTGGAAATTGAGCCGCCAGCCTGCCCCTGATGAACAAGGGCCCTCCTGGTACTGACAAAGGCTTCTGCCCAGGGAAACAAAACCCACCACCCCACGTTCCACATCTCAGTTTGCAGAGCTCCATGGGCACTCTCAAAGCAGACCGAGTTAGCACAGGTGGCAGCTTGGTATTGGCGGAAATCCAGCAGGCAGACGGCCCCTAAGGGCCGTGGGCCTACCTGGAACAGACAAAGGCTTCTGCCCAGTTAAACAAAATTCGCCAACACACGTTCATGGTCTCATTTGCAGAGCTCCATGGGTACTCTAAAATCAGCGTGAGTTGCCACAGGTGGCAGCTTGTCCCTGGGCGGCATCTTGATATTCGTCGAAATCCGGCAGGGACGGCCCCTAAGGACTGAGAGCCTACCTGGTACTGACAAAGGCTTCTGCCCAGGAAAAAAAAACCCACCACCCCACGTTCCGGGTCTCAGTTTGCAGAGCTCTGTGGGCACTCTTAAAGCAGCCCGAGTTGGCACAGGTGGCAGCTTGCCCCTGGGCGGCATCTTGATATTGGCGGAAATCCAGCCGGCAGCCGGCCCATAAGTGCCAAGGGCCTACCTGGTACTGACAAATGCTTCTGCCCAGGGAAACAAAACAGACCAACCCACGTTAATGGTCTCAGTTTGCAGAGCTCCATGGGCACTCTCAAGGCAGCGCGAGTTGGCACAGGTGGCAGCTTGTCCCTGGGCAGCATCTTCAGATTCGCAAAAACCCAGCAGGCAGCTGGCCCCGAAGGGCGAAGGCCTACCTGGTACTGACAAAGGCTTCTGCCCAGGTAAACTAAGCTCACCACACCACGTGCCTGGTCTCAGATTGCAGAACTCCATGGGCACACTCAAAGCAGCCCGAATTGGCACAGGTGGCAGTTTGTCCCTGGGCGGCATCTTGATATTCGCGGAAATCCAGCGAGCAGCCGCCCCAAAGGTCCAAGGGCCTATCTGGTACTGACAAAGGCTTCTGCCCGGGGAAAGAAAACCCACCACGCCACGTTCCTGGTCTCAGTTTGCAGAGTTCCATGGGCACTCTCAAAGCAGCCTGAGTTGGCACAGGTGGCAGCTTGTCCCTGGGCGGCATCTTGATATTGGCGGAAATCCAGCAGGCAGACGGCCCC
>NW_024037382.1:0-44000 GCF_015832195.1 Motacilla alba alba
TTCTGCCTCTCTCGTCGTCTGCATCCAAGCCAAAAGCTTCTCCATGACTTTTCGCCGACAGAAATTGGGTGCCAGCACAGCAAACGTCTCCCAGTCTTGGCCCTGATTTTTGTCGTGGCTGCGCATTGTTGAAGCATTTATCTTTTTATTAAAGCGGCGAATTTATTTCGAGATGGCTATGATCTCTTCATACTTATCCTTGTGCGGTCAAGACACAGCAACAATACATTCTTGAGAAAGGAAAACATCTCGAGAGATATTCCAGTCCATCGGTGTGGCGCAGCTGCTGAAAAAGGGCAAAGCTGAAGAACCTTGCTCATCTTCATTTCTGTGCATCTCGCAGCATGCGAAGCATGAGGCAGCCGAGCACCGCGCTTTTGTGCGCTCTTAATGGAATTGCAAAAAATCCCACAGCTTTTCATCCACAAGCACAGTCAGCTGCATTCGCTTTTGCTTCTTGAAAAACTCACCGCTCTCCTTATATCGGTGTAGATCTTGATCTCTGGTTCCTGGGACTTTACCCAAGTGTTTGCTGTTTTGTACTTTCTTCTTTGGCAGTCAGGAACTTGTATATATAATCTGGTACATGTTTCTTGGAAAACATTCCTGTCTAAAAATGATACATAGCTGCAATTTACCCGACTGTATATAACTACTCTTTTACTGTATGAAAAAGTGTATTAGAATGATACACCACCTGAATTTCAATGATTGAAAAAAGCGTCTTACTTCTTTTTCCTATTCTCTGTATTTCCTTCTCTTTGTTATGTTTCTTTGGCTATTATGTGCGTGCCCAATGGTTTTTCTGTTCCTGTTGTGGGACAGCAAATGTTCAGGCTCTTCTAATTTTGTCACTAATTAAATAATCCATCTTCCCCGCCGGAAAGATGCAGGATGTGTCTCATTTTCACTGCTCCTGTTTTGTTTCCTTATTCTTTTGAATGGCTCCCTGTCTTCCTACTCACACTCTGAGTAACGAATTTCTAATTTTCTTTCCTATCTGCCTTTATCAATTTTTCTCTGACTTGGATGCTATTGAATTAAGCCATGCCAAGTTGAAGAATTGCATCAAGAAGAGTGCTCAATGAAAAAAAAAAACATTTAGTTTTGGGGTTCTATCACAGAAGAGTTCAAAGACTCTTCCCATGTGAAGAATATCTGATGAATATCTTAAAAACTATCATCTCTGTGTAAGTATTTTGCATCCAGTTCTTGCTCTAGTCCTTGCTTTGGCAAATTTGACACAAGTGAGGCATTGTGTGTTTTGCAGCTTCTAGGGAGATGGTTCCAGGTCTTGAGAAAGTCGTGGGCTTTGTCTCATCTTTAGACATCTGAAAATCACCTAGGCATCCCAAAGACTCATTAGAAATACAAATACCTGCAGGGAACCGGAGGTGAGCTTCATCTTACCATGTGTCTTGAACAGGGTGTTCTATGTGTGAAAGAGATTCTAGTCAGAATTCTGCTCAGTACAGTCCATCAAGTTGAGAGAATTGATCATTTTAATCTGGGCTTTATATCCACAGAGGCTGAAGGTGTCTCCATGCTCCAGTGCCTATCAGTCTTCTCAAATATTTCAATCCATGAGTTGAATTCTAGAAGCAAAAACTTTTCTCCAGGTGACCTTTACCAAGAGACTCAATGTTAGGTGGAATCAAACAACTCCTTTTTTATCCATTTTATCGAAAGTGATCTTAAAGATTCAATCCATATGCTTAGGTGAGAGAAATCCTACCATTGGCAGATGGCATGTATTGGCCAGTATTGACAGCAGAAAGAAGCAAAAAAGCATGCCAAAAAATGCTGAATGCAGTAAGCAGACCATCAAGCAAACCGGTGGAAAAATAGTTGCTTTGTATGTAAGATGAATCGGAGAGATACATATGGAGTTCTTCATGATGTTTTTCATTGACATTTAAACTAGGAAAGAGGTTAAAACTATGATGGAAGGGATTAATTGCTTGATGTTAGAGTATTTCTTTAGAGAGACATAACAAGTGAATACATGTTTAACCAGTTATCGGCTTCCCATCAGCAATGGGTGCACTTTAATTGCCTTTAAAAGCTGTAATGAAATACTTTTTAAAGCAATTTTTTCCCCTTATTTTTGCAAGAGCTTTTTTCTGTTATTTTTGAAAAATAGGAAAAATTTCCAGTAAAGGATCAACGGGCTGCTCTGTCATTTAATATTAGAAAACACTTATGGTATACTTTCTAGAAGAAAAAGTACCTAAAAAAAGGAGTATTCCCATTATGCTTGTAAAACGATCTTCCAACCATAAGAAAATCAAAAATTATACTATTTCAAGGATCTCACACTCCTAGAACACATTCATTTACCACACTCATAATTTATCAAACACAGCTTGTAATTAGACCTCTAAGAGTCAAACAGAGCGTTGTATCCACAGGCACTGTGAGAGCAGCCTGAGGTGGCACAGGTGGCAGGTTGTACGTGAGCTAGATCTTGATCAATGCGGCATTACAGCAGCCAACCGGGGCCTGCACGCAAGGCCCATCCAAAAAATGTGGTGAGCTTTTTCCCAGGGAAACCAAACTCACCACCTCACCTTCCTGGTCTCAGGCCCCAAATGGCCACAAAAGTACTGTGCGGGCAACAGCCCAGGAAAAAAAACTCAACACCTCACCGTCTAGGTCTCAGTTTGCAGAGCTCTGTGGGCACTGTGCAAGCACCCAACGTTGGCACAGCTATCAGCCTTTAATTGGATGGCATCCTGATTAATACAGAAATCGAGCAGGCACCAAGCATCAACGTGCTTAGGGACACCTAGGTATTGTGCATTATACTGCCCAAGGAGAAAAAAACCCACCACCCCAAGGTCTTAGTCTCAGTTTGCAGAGTTCCGTGGGCACTCTCAAAGCAGCCAGAGCTAGCACAGGTGGCAGCTTGTCCCTGAGAGGCATCTTGATATTTGTGGATATCCAGGAGGCAACAGGCCCCTTAGGGCCGAGGGCCTACCTGGTACTGACAAAGGCTTCTTCCCAGAAAAACAAAGCTCACCATCCCACGTTGCTGGTCTCAGTTTGTAGAGCTCCATGGGCACTCTCAAAGCAGCCCGAGTTGGCACAGGTGGCAGCTTGACCCGGGACGGCACCGTGATATTCGGGCAAATCCAGCGGGGAGCCGGCCGCTAAGGGTGGAGGGCCGACCTAGTACAGAGATAGTCTTCTACCCAGCAAAACAAGACACATTACCCGACGTTCCAGGCCACAGTTTGAAGAGCTCCATGGGCACTCTCAAAGCAGCCCGAGTTGGCACAGGTGGCAGCTTGTCCCTGGGCGGCATCTTGTTATTCGGGGAAATCCAGCCTGCAACCGGACCCATAGGGCCGAAGGCCTACCTGGTACTGACAAAGGCTTCTGCCGGGAAAACAAAACTCAGAACCCCACGGTCCCGGTCTCAGTTTGCAGAGCTCCATGGGCACTCTCAAAGCAGCCCGAGTTGGCACAGGTGGCAGAATATCCCTGGGCGGCATCTTGATATTCGTGGAAATCCAGCAGGCAGCCAGCCATGAAGGGCCGAGGGCCTACCTGGTACTGACAAAGGCTTCTGCCGAGGAAAAAAAAAAACTCACCATCCCACGCTCCTGGTTTCTGTTTGTAGAGCACCATGGGTACTCTCAAAGCAGCCCAAGTTGGCACAGGTGGCAGCTTGTTCCTGGGCGGCATCTAGATATGCGTGGAAATCCAGCAGGCAGACTGCCTCTAAGGGCCGAGGTCCTACTTGGTACTGACAAAGGGTTCTGCCCGGGAAAAAAAAACCCGAAACCCCACATACTTTGGCTCAGTTTGAAGAGATCCGTGGGCACTCTCAAAGCAGCGTGAGTTGGCACAGGTGGCAGCTTGTCCCTGGGCGGCATCTTGATATTCGTGGAAGTCTTGCTGCCAGCCTGCCCCTAAGGGCCGAGGGCCTACCTGGTACTTACAATGGCTTCTGCCCGGGGAAACATAACCCATAACCCCATGTACCCTGTCTCAGTTTTTAGAGCTCCGTGGGCACCCTCAAAGCAGCCCGAGCTGGCACAGGTGGCAGCTTGTCCCTGGGCAGCATCTTGATATTCGTGGAAATTCAGCAGGCAGCCTGCCCCTAAGGAACAAGGGCCTACCTGGTACTGAGAGAGGCTTCTGCCCGAGAAAACAAAACCCACAACCCTAGGTTATGGTCTCAGTTTGCAGAGCTCCGTGGGCACCCCCAAAGCAGCGCGAGTTGGCCCAAGTGGCAGCTTGTCCCTGGGCAGCATCTTGATATTCGTGGAAATCCAGCAGGCAGACGGCCCTGAAGTTCCGAGAGCCTGCCTGGTACTGCAAATGCTTCTGCCCGGGGAAACAAAACTCACCAAGGCAAGTTCCTGGTCTAACTTTGCAGAGCTCCATGGGCACTCTCAAAGCAGCCCGAGTTGGCACAGGTGGCAGCTTGTCCCTGGGTGGCATCTTGATATTCGTGGAAATCCAGCAGGCAGACTGCCTCTAAGGGCTGAGGGCCTACTTCGTACTGACAAAGGCTTCTGCCCTGGAAAACAAAACCCGAAATCCCACATACTTTGGCTCAGTTTGAAGAGCTCCGTGGGCACTCTCAAAGCAGCCCAAGTTGGCACAAGTGGCAGCTTGTCCCTGGGCAGCATTTTGATATTCGTGGAAATCCTGCAGGCAGCTGGCCCCCAAGGGCCAAGGGCCGACCTGGTACTGACAAAGGCTTCTGCCCGGGAAAACAAAACTCAGAACACCACGTTTCTGGTCTCAGTTTGCAGAGCACCATGGGCACTCTCAAAGCAGCGCGAGTTGGCACAGGTGGCAGCTTGTCCCTGGGCAGCATCTTGATATTCGTGGAAATCCAGCAGGCTGCCTGCCCTTAAGGACCGAGGGCGTACCTGGCACTTCAAATGCTTCTGCCCGGAGAAACAAAACTCAGCACCCCAGGTTCATGGTCTCAGTTTGCAGAGCTCCATGGGCACTCTCAAAGCAGCCCGAGTTGGCACAGGTGGCAGCTTGTCCCTGGGCAGCATCTTGATATTCGTGGAAATCCTGCAGGCAGCCTGCCCCTAAGGGCCAAGGGCCTACCTGGTACTGACAAAGGCTTCTGCCCGGGGAAACAAAACCCATAACCCCATGTACCCTGTCTCAGTTTGCAGAGCTCCGTGGGCACTCTCAAAGCAGCCCGAGTTGGCACAGGTGGCAGCTTGTCCCTGGGCAGCATCTTGATATTCGTGGAAATCCTGCAGGCAGCCTGCCCCTAAGGAACAAGGGCCTACCTGGTACTGACAAAGGCTTCTGCCCGGGAAAACAAAACCCACAACCCTACCTTCCTGGTCTCAGTTTGCAGAGCTCCGTGGGCACCCTCAAAGCAGCGTGAGTTGGCACAAGTGGCAGCTTGTCCCTGGGCAGCATCTTGATATTCGTGGAAATCCAGCCGGCAGCCTGCCCCTGAGGAACAAGGGCCTTCCTGGTACTGACAAAGGCTTCTGCCCAGGGAAACAAAAAACAAAAGTTTCCACCACCCCACGTTCCACATCTCAGTTTGCAGAGCACATCTCCATGGGCACTCTCAAAGCAGCCCGAGTTGGCACAGGTGGCAGCTTGTCCCTGGGCGGCATCTTGATATTCGTGGAAATCCTGCAGGCAGCCTGCCCCTGTGGAACAAGGGCCGACCTGACACTGACAAAGGCTTCTGACCGGGAAAACAATACTCAGAACACCACTTTCCTGGTCCCAGTTTGCAGAGCTCCATGGGCACTCTCAAAGCAGCCCGAGTTGGCACAGGTGGCAGCTTGTCCCTGGGCAGCATCTTGATATTCGTGGAAATCCAGCAGGCAGACTGCCCATAAGGAACAAGGACCCTCCTGGTACTGACAAAGGCTTCTGCCCTGGAAAACAAAACCCAGCACCCCACGTTTCTGGTCTCAGTTTGCAGAGCACCATGGGCACTCTCAAAGCAGCCCGAGTTGGCACAGGTGGCAGCTCCTCCGTGGGCAGCATCCTGATATTCGTGGAAATTCAGCAGGCTGACGGCCCTGAAAGACCGTGGGCCTACCTAGTACTGACAAATACTTCTGCCCGGGAAAACAAAACTCAGCACCCCACGGTCCTGGTCACAGTTTGCAGAGCTCCGTGGGCACTCTCAAAGCAGCGTGAGTTGGCAAAGGTGGCAGCTTGTCCCTGGGCGGAAACTTGATTTTCGTGGAAATCCTGGTGCCAGCCTCCCCCAAAGGGCCGAGGGCCTACCTGGTCCTGCAAATGTTTCTGCCCGGGAAAACAACACCGACAAACCCACGTTCCTGGTCTCAGTTTGAAGAACTCCGTGGGCACTCTCAAAGCAGCCCGAGTTGGCACAGGTGGCAGAATATCCCTGGGCAGCATTTTGATATTCGGGGAAATCTTGCTTCCAGGCTGTCCCTAAGGAACAAGGGCCTACTTGGTACTGACAAAGGCTTCTGCCCTGGAAAACAAAACCCAGCACCCCACGTTTCTGGTCTCAGTTTGCAGAGCACCATGGGCACTCTCAAAGCAGCGTGAGTTGGCACAGGTGGCAGCTTGTCCCTGGGCAGCATCTTGATATTCGTGGAAATCCAGCAGGCTGCCTGCCCTTAAGGACCGAGGGCGTACCTGGCACTGCAAATGCTTCTGCCCGGAGAAACAAAACTCAGCACCCCAGGTTCATGGTCTCAGTTTGCAGAGCTCCGTGGGCACTCTCAAAGCAGCCCGAGTTGGCACAGGTGGCAGAATATCCCTGGGCAGCATCTTGATATTCGTGGAAAGCTTGCTGCCAGCCTGCACCTAAGGAACAAGGGCATACCTGGTACTGAGAGAGGCTTCTGCCCGGGAAAACAAAACCCACAGTCCTACGTTCCTGGTCTCAGTTTGCAGAGCTCCGTGGGCACCCTCATAGCAGCACGAGTTGGCCCAAGTGGCAGCTGGTCCCTGGGCAGCATCTTGATATTCGTGGAAATCCAGCCGGCAGCCTGCCCCTGAGGAACAAGGACTCTCCTGGTACTGACAAAGGCTTCTGCCCGGGGAAAGAAAACCCACCAGCCCATGTTCCACATCTCAGTTTGCAGAGCTCCATGGGCACTCTCAAAGCAGCCCAAGTTGGCACAGGTGGCAGCTTGTCCCTGGGCGGCATCTTGATATTTGTGGAAATCCTGCAGGCAGCCGGCCCCCAAGGGCCAAGGGCCGGGTACTGACAAAGGCTTCTGCCAGGGGAAACAAAACCCAGCACCCCACGTTTCTGGTCTCAGTTTGCAGAGCTCCATGGGATCAAAGCAGCCCGAGTTGGCACAGGTGGCAGCTTGTCCCTGGGCAGCATCTTGATATTCGTGGAAATCCAGCAGGCAGTCGGCCCTGAAATTCCGAGGGCCTACCCTGACAAATGCTTCTGCCCGGGGTCACCAACGCACGTTCCTGGTCTCACTTTGCAGAGCTCCAAGGGCACTCTCAAAGCAGCGCGAGTTGGCACAGGTGGCAGCTTGTCCTTTGGCAGCATCTTGATATTCATGGAAATCCAGCAGGCTGCCTGCCCTTAAAGACCAAGGGCCTACCTGGCACTGCAAATGCTTCTGCCCAGGGAAACAAAACTCAGCACCCCAGGTTCATGGTCTCAGTTTGCAGAGCTCCATGGGCACTCTCAAAGCAGCCCGAGTTGGCACAGGTGGCAGCTTGTCCCTGGGCAGCATCTTGATATTCGTGGAAATCTTCCTGCCAGCCTGCCCCTAAGGAACAAGGGCCTACCTGGCACTGAGAGAGGCTTCTGCCCGGGAAAACAAAACCCACAATCCTACGTTCCTGGTCTCAGTTTGCAGAGCTCCGTGGGCACCCTCAAAGCAGCGCGAGTTGGCACAAGTGGCAGCTTGTCCCTGGGCAGCATCTTGATATTCGTGGAAATTGAGCCGCCAGCCTGCCCCTGATGAACAAGGGCCTACCTGGTACTGACAAAGGCTTCTGCCCAGGGAAACAAAACCCACCACCCCACGTTCCACATCTCAGTTTGCAGAGCTCCATGGGCACTCTCAAAGCAGACCGAGTTAGCACAGGTGGCAGCTTGTCCCTGGGCGGCATCTTGGTATTGGCGGAAATCCAGCAGGCAGACGGCCCCTAAGGGCCGTGGGCCTACCTGGAACAGACAAAGGCTTCTGCCCAGTTAAACAAAATTCGCCAACACACGTTCATGGTCTCAGTTTGCAGAGCTCCATGGGTACTCTAAAATCAGCGTGAGTTGCCACAGGTGGCAGCTTGTCCCTGGGCGGCATCTTGATATTCGTCGAAATCCGGCAGGCCGACGGCCCCTAAGGACTGAGAGCCTACCTGGTACTGACAAAGGCTTCTGCCCAGGAAAAAAAAACCCACCACCCCACGTTCCGGGTCTCAGTTTGCAGAGCTCTGTGGGCACTCTTAAAGCAGCCCGAGTTGGCACAGGTGGCAGCTTGCCCCTGGGCGGCATCTTGATATTGGCGGAAATCCAGCCGGCAGCCGGCCCATAAGTGCCAAGGGCCTACCTGGTACTGACAAATGCTTCTGCCCAGGGAAACAAAACAGACCAACCCACGTTAATGGTCTCAGTTTGCAGAGCTCCATGGGCACTCTCAAGGCAGCGCGAGTTGGCACAGGTGGCAGCTTGTCCCTGGGCAGCATCTTCAGATTCGCAAAAACCCAGCAGGCAGCTGGCCCCGAAGGGCGAAGGCCTACCTGGTACTGACAAAGGCTTCTGCCCAGGTAAACTAAGCTCACCACACCACGTGCCTGGTCTCAGATTGCAGAACTCCATGGGCACACTCAAAGCAGCCTGAGTTGGCACAGGTGGCAGCTTGTCCCTGGGCGGCATCTTGATATTGGCGGAAATCCAGCAGGCAGACGGCCCCTAAGGACTGAGGGCCTACCTGATACTGACACAGCTTCTGCCCCGGAATACAAAACTCACCAGCCCACGTTCCTGGTCTCAGTTGGCAGAGCTCTTTAGGCACTCTGCAAGCAGCCTGACTTGGCACTGGTGGCAGCCTGTCCCATGGTGGCAACTTGAAATTCGTGGAAATCTAGCAACCAGCTAGCCGCAGTGGGCTGGTGTTGTGCGGCTTGCTTCTTCACCTCCTGCAAGCTGCCGGCTCTCCGTCTAGCGAAAGCGAAAGAGCCGCTACTTCGCGCACTGCTGCTTGTGCCGGTGGCGGTGCGCTCCGGAGCGCTGCTTCGGGCGAAAGACGCTGGCCAGCGGCACTTCGCTCCGGACAGCCCCGTACCTCCGTCTTCTGCCTCTCTCGTCGTCTGCATCCTAGCCAAAAGCTTCTCCATGACTTCTCGCCGAGAGAGAAAGTGTGCCAGCACTGCAAACATCTTCCGATCTTGCTTGACGAGTTCACCCAGTTCTTTGCATCTCGCAGCGCAAAGAGACCCGCAAGAGTTTCCACGGAGCGTTGCAAGAGCACTAGCAAGATGCATTGCAAAGTTGTCCAAAAACTTCTTCCATTCGCATGCTAACGTGATTTTCAAAGGCATGCGAGTGGCAATCCACCATCCCGCAGCAGTTCGAGAGCTGCGCCCACAATGCTGCTGTTGTGCGGCTTGCTTCTTCACCTCCTGCAAGCTGCCGGCTCTCCGTCTAGCGAAAGCGAAAGAGCCGCTACTTCGCGCACTGCTGCTTGTGCCGGTGGCGGTGCGCTCCGGAGCGCTGCTTCGGGCGAAAGACGCCGGCCAGCGGCACTTCGCTCCGGACAGCCCCGTACCTCCGTCTTCTGCCTCTCTCGTCGTCTGCATCCTAGCCAAAAGCTTCTCCATGACTTCTCGCCGAGAGAGAAAGTGTGCCAGCACTGCAAACATCTTCCGATCTTGCTTGACGAGTTCACCCAGTTCTTTGCATCTCGCAGCTCAAAGAGACCCGCAAGAGTTTCCACGGAGCGTTGCAGGAGCACTAGCAAGATGCATTGCAAAGTTGTCCAAAAACTTCTTCCATTCGCATGCTAACGTGATTTTCAAAGGCATGCGAGTGGCAATCCACCATCCCGCAGCAGTTCGACAGCTGCGCCCACAATGCTGCTGTTGTGCGGCTTGCTTCTTCACCTCCTGCAAGCTGCCGGCTCTCCGTCTAGCGAAAGCGAAAGAGCCGCTACTTCGCGCACTGCTGCTTGTGCCGGTGGCGGTGCGCTCCGGAGCGCTGCTTCGGGCGAAAGACGCCGGCCAGCGGCACTTCGCTCCGGACAGCCCCGTACCTCCGTCTTCTGCCTCTCTCGTCGTCTGCATCCTAGCCAAAAGCTTCTCCATGACTTCTCGCCGAGAGAGAAAGTGTGCCAGCACTGCAAACATCTTCCGATCTTGCTTGACGAGTTCACCCAGTTCTTTGCATCTCGCAGCTCAAAGAGACCCGCAAGAGTTTCCACGGAGCGTTGCAGGAGCACTAGCAAGATGCATTGCAAAGTTGTCCAAAAACTTCTTCCATTCGCATGCTAACGTGATTTTCATAGGCATACGAGTGGCAATCCACCATCCCGCAGCAGTAAGAGAGCTGCGCCCTCAATGCTGCTGTTGTGCGGCTTGCTTCTTCACCTCCTGCAAGCTGCCGGCTCTCCGTCTAGCGAAAGCGAAAGAGCCGCTACTTCGCGCACTGCTGCTTGTGCCGGTGGCGGTGCGCTCCGGCGCGCTGCTTCGGGCGAAAGACGCCGGCCAGCGGCACTTCGCTCCGGATAGCCCCGTACCTCCGTCTTCTGCCTCTCTCGTCGTCTGCATCCTAGCCAAAAGCTTCTCCATGACTTCTCGCCGAGAGAGAAAGTGTGCCAGCACTGCAAACATCTTCCGATCTTGCTTGACGAGTTCACCCAGTTCTTTGCATCTCGCAGCGCAAAGAGACCCGCAAGAGTTTCCACGGAGCGTTGCAGGAGCACTAGCAAGATGCATTGCAAAGTTGTCCAAAAACTTCTTCCATTCGCATGCTAACGTGATTTTCATAGGCATACGAGTGGCAATCCACCATCCCGCAGCAGTAAGAGAGCTGCGCCCACAATGCTGCTGTTGTGCGGCTTGCTTCTTCACCTCCTGCAAGCTGCCGGCTCTCCGTCTAGCGAAAGCGAAAGAGCCGCTACTTCGCGCACTGCTGCTTGTGCCGGTGGCGGTGCGCTCCGGAGCGCTGCTTCGGGCGAAAGACGCCGGCCAGCGGCACTTCGCTCCGGACAGCCCCGTACCTCCGTCTTCTGCCTCTCTCGTCGTCTGCATCCTAGCCAAAAGCTTCTCCATGACTTCTCGCCGAGAGAGAAAGTGTGCCAGCACTGCAAACATCTTCCGATCTTGCTTGACGAGTTCACCCAGTTCTTTGCATCTCGCAGCTCAAAGAGACCCGCAAGAGTTTCCACGGAGCGTTGCAGGAGCACTAGCAAGATGCATTGCAAAGTTGTCCAAAAACTTCTTCCATTCGCATGCTAACGTGATTTTCAAAGGCATGCGAGTGGCAATCCACCATCCCGCAGCAGTTCGAGAGCTGCGCCCACAATGCTGCTGTTGTGCGGCTTGCTTCTTCACCTCCTGCAAGCTGCCGGCTCTCCGTCTAGCGAAAGCGAAAGAGCCGCTACTTCGCGCACTGCTGCTTGTGCCGGTGGCGGTGCGCTCCGGAGCGCTGCTTCGGGCGAAAGACGCCGGCCAGCGGCACTTCGCTCCGGACAGCCCCGTACCTCCGTCTTCTGCCTCTCTCGTCGTCTGCATCCTAGCCAAAAGCTTCTCCATGACTTCTCGCCGAGAGAGAAAGTGTGCCAGCACTGCAAACATCTTCCGATCTTGCTTGACGAGTTCACCCAGTTCTTTGCATCTCGCAGCTCAAAGAGACCCGCAAGAGTTTCCACGGAGCGTTGCAGGAGCACTAGCAAGATGCATTGCAAAGTTGTCCAAAAACTTCTTCCATTCGCATGCTAACGTGATTTTCATAGGCATACGAGTGGCAATCCACCATCCCGCAGCAGTAAGAGAGCTGCGCCCTCAATGCTGCTGTTGTGCGGCTTGCTTCTTCACCTCCTGCAAGCTGCCGGCTCTCCGTCTAGCGAAAGCGAAAGAGCCGCTACTTCGCGCACTGCTGCTTGTGCCGGTGGCGGTGCGCTCCGGCGCGCTGCTTCGGGCGAAAGACGCCGGCCAGCGGCACTTCGCTCCGGATAGCCCCGTACCTCCGTCTTCTGCCTCTCTCGTCGTCTGCATCCTAGCCAAAAGCTTCTCCATGACTTCTCGCCGAGAGAGAAAGTGTGCCAGCACTGCAAACATCTTCCGATCTTGCTTGACGAGTTCACCCAGTTCTTTGCATCTCGCAGCGCAAAGAGACCCGCAAGAGTTTCCACGGAGCGTTGCAGGAGCACTAGCAAGATGCATTGCAAAGTTGTCCAAAAACTTCTTCCATTCGCATGCTAACGTGATTTTCAAAGGCATACGAGTGGCAATCCACCATCCCGCAGCAGTAAGAGAGCTGCGCCCACAATGCTGCTGTTGTGCGGCTTGCTTCTTCACCTCCTACAAGCTGCCGGCTCTCCGTCTAGCGAAAGCGAAAGAGCCGCTACTTCGCGCACTGCTGCTTGTGCCGGTGGCGGTGCGCTCCGGCGCGCTGCTTCGGGCGAAAGACGCCGGCCAGCGGCACTTCGCTCCGGACAGCCCCGTACCTCCGTCTTCTGCCTCTCTCGTCGTCTGCATCCAAGCCAAAAGCTTCTCCATGACTTTTCGCCGACAGAAATTGGGTGCCAGCACAGCAAACGTCTCCCAGTCTTGGCCCTGATTTTTGTCGTGGCTGCGCATTGTTGAAGCATGTATCTTTTTAATAAAGCGGCGAATTTATTTCGAGATGGCTATGATCTCTTCATACTTATCCTTGTGCGGTCAAGACACAGCAACAATACATTCTTGAGAAAGGAAAACATCTCGAGAGATATTCCAGTCCATCGGTGTGGCGCAGCTGCTGAAAAAGGGCAAAGCTGAAGAACCTTGCTCATCTTCATTTCTGTGCATCTCGCAGCATGCGAAGCATGAGGCAGCCGAGCACCGCGCTTTTGTGCGCTCTTAATGGAATTGCAAAAAATCCCACAGCTTTTCATCCACAAGCACAGTCAGCTGCATTCGCTTTTGCTTCTTGAAAAACTCACCGCTCTCCTTATATCGGTGTAGATCTTGATCTCTGGTTCCTGGGACTTTACCCAAGTGTTTGCTGTTTTGTACTTTCTTCTTTGGCAGTCAGGAACTTGTATATATAATCTGGTACATGTTTCTTGGAAAACATTTCCTGTCTAAAAATGATACATAGCTGCAATTTACCCGACTGTATATAACTACTCTTTTACTGTATAAAAAAGTGTATTAGAATGATACACCACCTGAATTTCAATGATTGAAAAAAGCGTCTTACTTCTTTTTCCTATTCTCTGTATTTCCTTCTCTTTGTTATGTTTCTTTGGCTATTATGTGCGTGCCCAATGGTTTTTCTGTTCCTGTTGTGGGACAGCAAATGTTCAGGCTCTTCTAATTTTGTCACTAATTAAATAATCCATCTTCCCCGCCGGAAAGATGCAGGATGTGTCTCATTTTCACTGCTCCTGTTTTGTTTCCTTATTCTTTTGAATGGCTCCCTGTCTTCCTACTCACACTCTGAGTAACGAATTTCTAATTTTCTTTCCTATCTGCCTTTATCAATTTTTCTCTGACTTGGATGCTATTGAATTAAGCCATGCCAAGTTGAAGAATTGCATCAAGAAGAGTGCTCAATGAAAAAAAAAAACATTTAGTTTTGGGGTTCTATCACAGAAGAGTTCAAAGACTCTTCCCATGTGAAGAATATCTGATGAATATCTTAAAAACTATCATCTCTGTGTAAGTATTTTGCATCCAGTTCTTGCTCTAGTCCTTGCTTTGGCAAATTTGACACAAGTGAGGCATTGTGTGTTTTGCAGCTTCTAGGGAGATGGTTCCAGGTCTTGAGAAAGTCGTGGGCTTTGTCTCATCTTTAGACATCTGAAAATCACCTAGGCATCCCAAAGACTCATTAGAAATACAAATACCTGCAGGGAACCGGAGGTGAGCTTCATCTTACCATGTGTCTTGAACAGGGTGTTCTATGTGTGAAAGAGATTCTAGTCAGAATTCTGCTCAGTACAGTCCATCAAGTTGAGAGAATTGATCATTTTAATCTGGGCTTTATATCCACAGAGGCTGAAGGTGTCTCCATGCTCCAGTGCCTATCAGTCTTCTCAAATATTTCAATCCATGAGTTGAATTCTAGAAGCAAAAACTTTTCTCCAGGTGACCTTTACCAAGAGACTCAATGTTAGGTGGAATCAAACAACTCCTTTTTTATCCATTTTATCGAAAGTGATCTTAAAGATTCAATCCATATGCTTAGGTGAGAGAAATCCTACCATTGGCAGATGGCATGTATTGGCCAGTATTGACAGCAGAAAGAAGCAAAAAAGCATGCCAAAAAATGCTGAATGCAGTAAGCAGACCATCAAGCAAACCGGTGGAAAAATAGTTGCTTTGTATGTAAGATGAATCGGAGAGATACATATGGAGTTCTTCATGATGTTTTTCATTGACATTTAAACTAGGAAAGAGGTTAAAACTATGATGGAAGGGATTAATTGCTTGATGTTAGAGTATTTCTTTAGAGAGACATAACAAGTGAATACATGTTTAACCAGTTATCGGCTTCCCATCAGCAATGGGTGCACTTTAATTGCCTTTAAAAGCTGTAATGAAATACTTTTTAAAGCAATTTTTTCCCCTTATTTTTGCAAGAGCTTTTTTCTGTTATTTTTGAAAAATAGGAAAAATTTCCAGTAAAGGATCAACGGGCTGCTCTGTCATTTAATATTAGAAAACACTTATGGTATACTTTCTAGAAGAAAAAGTACCTAAAAAAAGGAGTATTCCCATTATGCTTGTAAAACGATCTTCCAACCATAAGAAAATCAAAAATTATACTATTTCAAGGATCTCACACTCCTAGAACACATTCATTTACCACACTCATAATTTATCAAACACAGCTTGTAATTAGACCTCTAAGAGTCAAACAGAGCGTTGTATCCACAGGCACTGTGAGAGCAGCCTGAGGTGGCACAGGTGGCAGGTTGTACGTGAGCTAGATCTTGATCAATGCGGCATTACAGCAGCCAACCGGGGCCTGCACGCAAGGCCCATCCAAAAAATGTGGTGAGCTTTTTCCCAGGGAAACCAAACTCACCACCTCACCTTCCTGGTCTCAGGCCCCAAATGGCCACAAAAGTACTGTGCGGGCAACAGCCCAGGAAAAAAAACTCAACACCTCACCGTCTAGGTCTCAGTTTGCAGAGCTCTGTGGGCACTGTGCAAGCACCCAACGTTGGCACAGCTATCAGCCTTTAATTGGATGGCATCCTGATTAATACAGAAATCGAGCAGGCACCAAGCATCAACGTGCTTAGGGACACCTAGGTATTGTGCATTATACTGCCCAAGGAGAAAAAAACCCACCACCCCAAGGTCTTAGTCTCAGTTTGCAGAGTTCCGTGGGCACTCTCAAAGCAGCCAGAGCTAGCACAGGTGGCAGCTTGTCCCTGAGAGGCATCTTGATATTTGTGGATATCCAGGAGGCAACAGGCCCCTTAGGGCCGAGGGCCTACCTGGTACTGACAAAGGCTTCTTCCCAGAAAAACAAAGCTCACCATCCCACGTTGCTGGTCTCAGTTTGTAGAGCTCCATGGGCACTCTCAAAGCAGCCCGAGTTGGCACAGGTGGCAGCTTGACCCGGGACGGCACCGTGATATTCGGGCAAATCCAGCGGGGAGCCGGCCGCTAAGGGTGGAGGGCCGACCTAGTACAGAGATAGTCTTCTACCCAGCAAAACAAGACACATTACCCGACGTTCCAGGCCACAGTTTGAAGAGCTCCATGGGCACTCTCAAAGCAGCCCGAGTTGGCACAGGTGGCAGCTTGTCCCTGGGCGGCATCTTGTTATTCGGGGAAATCCAGCCTGCAACCGGACCCATAGGGCCGAAGGCCTACCTGGTACTGACAAAGGCTTCTGCCGGGAAAACAAAACTCAGAACCCCACGGTCCCGGTCTCAGTTTGCAGAGCTCCATGGGCACTCTCAAAGCAGCCCGAGTTGGCACAGGTGGCAGAATATCCCTGGGCGGCATCTTGATATTCGTGGAAATCCAGCAGGCAGCCAGCCATGAAGGGCCGAGGGCCTACCTGGTACTGACAAAGGCTTCTGCCGAGGAAAAAAAAAAACTCACCATCCCACGCTCCTGGTTTCTGTTTGTAGAGCACCATGGGTACTCTCAAAGCAGCCCAAGTTGGCACAGGTGGCAGCTTGTTCCTGGGCGGCATCTAGATATGCGTGGAAATCCAGCAGGCAGACTGCCTCTAAGGGCCGAGGTCCTACTTGCTACTGACAAAGGGTTCTGCCCGGGAAAAAAAAAAACCCGAAACCCCACATACTTTGGCTCAGTTTGAAGAGATCCGTGGGCACTCTCAAAGCAGCGTGAGTTGGCACAGGTGGCAGCTTGTCCCTGGGCGGCATCTTGATATTCGTGGAAGTCTTGCTGCCAGCCTGCCCCTAAGGGCCGAGGGCCTACCTGGTACTTACAATGGCTTCTGCCCGGGGAAACATAACCCATAACCCCATGTACCCTGTCTCAGTTTTTAGAGCTCCGTGGGCACCCTGAAAGCAGCCCGAGCTGGCACAGGTGGCAGCTTGTCCCTGGGCAGCATCTTGATATTCGTGGAAATTCAGCAGGCAGCCTGCCCCTAAGGAACAAGGGCCTACCTGGTACTGAGAGAGGCTTCTGCCCGAGAAAACAAAACCCACAACCCTAGGTTATGGTCTCAGTTTGCAGAGCTCCGTGGGCACCCCCAAAGCAGCGCGAGTTGGCCCAAGTGGCAGCTTGTCCCTGGGCAGCATCTTGATATTCGTGGAAATCCAGCAGGCAGACGGCCCTGAAGTTCCGAGAGCCTGCCTGGTACTGACAAATGCTTCTGCCCGGGGAAACAAAACTCACCAAGGCAAGTTCCTGGTCTAACTTTGCAGAGCTCCATGGGCACTCTCAAAGCAGCCCGAGTTGGCACAGGTGGCAGCTTGTCCCTGGGCGGCATCTTGATATTCGTGGAAATCCAGCAGGCAGACTGCCTCTAAGGGCTGAGGGCCTACTTCGTACTGACAAAGGCTTCTGCCCGGGAAAACAAAACCCGAAATCCCACATACTTTGGCTCAGTTTGAAGAGCTCCGTGGGCACTCTCAAAGCAGCCCAAGTTGGCACAAGTGGCAGCTTGTCCCTGGGCAGCATTTTGATATTCGTGGAAATCCTGCAGGCAGCTGGCCCCCAAGGGCCAAGGGCCGACCTGGTACTGACAAAGGCTTCTGCCCGGGAAAACAAAACTCAGAACACCACGTTTCTGGTCTCAGTTTGCAGAGCACCTTGGGCACTCTCAAAGCAGCGCGAGTTGGCACAGGTGGCAGCTTGTCCCTGGGCAGCATCTTGATATTCGTGGAAATCCAGCAGGCTGCCTGCCCTTAAGGAACAAGGGCGTACCTGGCACTTCAAATGCTTCTGCCCGGAGAAACAAAACTCAGCACCCCAGGTTCATGGTCTCAGTTTGCAGAGCTCCATGGGCACTCTCAAAGAGGCACGAGTTGGCACAGGTGGCAGCTTGTCCCTGGGCAGCATCTTGATATTCGTGGAAATCCTGCAGGCAGCCTGCCCCTAAGGAACAAGGGCCTACCTGGTACTGACAAAGGCTTCTGCCCGGGAAAACAAAACCCACAACCCTACCTTCCTGGTCTCAGTTTGCAGAGCTCCGTGGGCACCCTCAAAGCAGCGTGAGTTGGCACAAGTGGCAGCTTGTCCCTGGGCAGCATCTTGATATTCGTGGAAATCCAGCCGGCAGCCTGCCCCTGAGGAACAAGGGCCTTCCTGGTACTGACAAAGGCTTCTGCCCAGGGAAACAAAATCCACCACCCCACGTTCCACATCTCAGTTTGCAGAGCACCGTGGGCACTCTCAAACCAGCCCGAGTTGGCACAGGTGGCAGCTTGTCCCTGGGCGGCATCTTGATATTCGTGGAAATCCAGCAGGCAGCCTGCCCCTGTGGAACAAGGGCCGACCTGACACTGACAAAGGCTTCTGACCGGGAAAACAATACTCAGAACACCACTTTCCTGGTCCCAGTTTGCAGAGCTCCATGGGCACTCTCAAAGCAGCCCGAGTTGGCACAGGTGGCAGCTTGTCCCTGGGCAGCATCTTGATATTCGTGGAAATCCAGCAGGCAGACTGCCCATAAGGAACAAGGACCCTCCTGGTACTGACAAAGGCTTCTGCCCTGGAAAACAAAACCCAGCACCCCACGTTTCTGGTCTCAGTTTGCAGAGCACCATGGGCACTCTCAAAGCAGCCCGAGTTGGCACAGGTGGCAGCTCCTCCGTGGGCAGCATCCTGATATTCGTGGAAATTCAGCAGGCTGACGGCCCTGAAAGACCGTGGGCCTACCTGGTACTGACAAATACTTCTGCCCGGGAAAACAAAACTCAGCACCCCACGGTCCTGGTCACAGTTTGCAGAGCTCCGTGGGCACTCTCAAAGCAGCATGACTTGGCAAAGGTGGCAGCTTGTCCCTGGGCGGAAACTTGATTTTCGTGGAAATCCTGGTGCCAGCCTCCCCCAAAGGGCCGAGGGCCTACCTGGTCCTGCAAATGTTTCTGCCCGGGAAAACAACACCGACAAACCCACGTTCCTGGTCTCAGTTTGAAGAACTCCGTGGGCACTCTCAAAGCAGCCCGAGTTGGCACAGGTGGCAGAATATCCCTGGGCAGCATTTTGATATTCGGGGAAATCTTGCTTCCAGGCTGTCCCTAAGGAACAAGGGCCTACTTGGTACTGACAAAGGCTTCTGCCCTGGAAAACAAAACCCAGCACCCCACGTTTCTGGTCTCAGTTTGCAGAGCACCATGGGCACTCTCAAAGCAGCGTGAGTTGGCACAGGTGGCAGCTTGTCCCTGGGCAGCATCTTGATATTCGTGGAAATCCAGCAGGCTGCCTGCCCTTAAGGACCGAGGGCCTACCTGGCACTGCAAATGCTTCTGCCCGGAGAAACAAAACTCAGCACCCCAGGTTCATGGTCTCAGTTTGCAGAGCTCCGTGGGCACCCTCATAGCAGCACGAGTTGGCCCAAGTGGCAGCTGGTCCCTGGGCAGCATCTTGATATTTGTGGAAATCCAGCCGGCAGCCTGCCCCTGAGGAACAAGGACTCTCCTGGTACTGACAAAGGCTTCTGCCCGGGGAAAGAAAACCCACCAGCCCATGTTCCACATCTCAGTTTTCAGAGCTCCATGGGCACTCTCAAAGCAGCCCAAGTTGGCACAGGTGGCAGCTTGTCCCTGGGGGGCATCTTGATATTTGTGGAAATCCTGCAGGCAGCCGGCCCCCAAGGGCCAAGGGCCGACCTGGTACTGACAAAGGCTTCTGCCAGGGGAAACAAAACCCAGCACCCCACGTTTCTGGTCTCAGTTTGCAGAGCTCCATGGGCACCATCAAAGCAGCCCGAGTTGGCACAGGTGGCAGCTTGTCCCTGGGCAGCATCTTGATATTCGTGGAAATCCAGCAGGCAGTCGGCCCTGAAATTCCGAGGGCCTACCTGGTACTGACAAATGCTTCTGCCCGGGGAAACAAAAGTCACCAACGCACGTTCCTGGTCTCACTTTGCAGAGCTCCAAGGGCACTCTCAAAGCAGCGCGAGTTGGCACAGGTGGCAGCTTGTCCTTTGGCAGCATCTTGATATTCATGGAAATCCAGCAGGCTGCCTGCCCTTAAAGACCAAGGGCCTACCTGGCACTGCAAATGCTTCTGCCCAGGGAAACAAAACTCAGCACCCCAGGTTCATGGTCTCAGTTTGCAGAGCTCCATGGGCACTCTCAAAGCAGCCCGAGTTGGCACAGGTGGCAGCTTGTCCTTTGGCAGCATCTTGATATTCATGGAAATCCAGCAGGCAGACTGCCCTTAAAGACCAAGGGCCTACCTGGCACTGCAAATGCTTCTGCCCAGGGAAACAAAACTCAGCACCCCAGGTTCATGGTCTCAGTTTGCAGAGCTCCATGGGCACTCTCAAAGCAGCACGAGTTGGCACAGGTGGCAGCTTGTCCCTGGGCAGCATCTTGATATTCGTGGAAATCTTCCTGCCAGCCTGCCCCTAAGGAACAAGGGCCTACCTGGCACTGAGAGAGGCTTCTGCCCGGGAAAACAAAACCCACAATCCTACGTTCCTGGTCTCAGTTTGCAGAGCTCCGTGGGCACCCTCAAAGCAGCGCGAGTTGGCACAAGTGGCAGCTTGTCCCTGGGCAGCATCTTGATATTCGTGGAAATCCAGCCGCCAGCCTGCCCCTGAGGAACAAGGGCCTTCCTGGTACTGACAAAGGCTTCTGCCCAGGGAAACAAAACCCACCACCCCACGTTCCGGGTCTCAGTTTGCAGAGTTCTGTGGGCACTCTTAAAGCAGCCCGAGTTGGCACAGGTGGCAGCTTGTCCCTGGGCGGCATCTTGATATTGGCGGAAATCCAGCCGGCAGCCGGCCCATAAGTGCCAAGGGCCTACCTGGTACTGACAAATGCTTCTGCCCAGGGAAACAAAACAGACCAACCCACGTTAATGGTCTCAGTTTGCAGAGCTCCATGGGCACTCTCAAGGCAGCGCGAGTTGGCACAGGTGGCAGCTTGTCCCTGGGCAGCATCTTCAGATTCGCAAAAACCCAGCAGGCAGCTGGCCCCGAAGGGCGAAGGCCTACCTGGTACTGACAAAGGCTTCTGCCCAGGTAAACTAAGCTCACCACACCACGTGCCTGGTCTCAGATTGCAGAACTCCATGGGCACACTCAAAGCAGCCTGAGTTGGCACAGGTGGCAGCTTGTCCCTGGGCGGCATCTTGATATTGGCGGAAATCCAGCAGGCAGACGGCCCCTAAGGACTGAGGGCCTACCTGATACTGACACAGCTTCTGCCCCGGAATACAAAACTCACCAGCCCACGTTCCTGGTCTCAGTTGGCAGAGCTCTTTAGGCACTCTGCAAGCAGCCTGACTTGGCACTGGTGGCAGCCTGTCCCATGGTGGCAACTTGAAATTCGTGGAAATCTAGCAACCAGCTAGCCGCAGTGGGCTGCTGTTGTGCGGCTTGCTTCTTCACCTCCTGCAAGCTGCCGGCTCTCCGTCTAGCGAAAGCGAAAGAGCCGCTACTTCGCGCACTGCTGCTTGTGCCGGTGGCGGTGCGCTCCGGAGCGCTGCTTCGGGCGAAAGACGCCGGCCAGCGGCACTTCGCTCCGGACAGCCCCGTACCTCCGTCTTCTGCCTCTCTCGTCGTCTGCATCCTAGCCAAAAGCTTCTCCATGACTTCTCGCCCAGAGAGAAAGTGTGCCAGCACTGCAAACATCTACCGATCTTGTTTGACGAGTTCACCCAGTTCTTTGCATCTCGCAGCGCAAAGAGACCCGCAAGAGTTTCCACGGAGCGTTGCAGGAGCACTAGCAAGATGCATTGCAAAGTTGTCCAAAAACTTCTTCCATTCGCATGCTAACGTGATTTTCAAAGGCATGCGAGTGGCAATCCACCATCCCGCAGCAGTAAGAGAGCTGCGCCCACAATGCTGCTGTTGTGCGGCTTGCTTCTTCACCTCCTGCAAGCTGCCGGCTCTCCGTCTAGCGAAAGCGAAAGAGCCGCTACTTCGCGCACTGCTGCTTGTGCCGGTGGCGGTGCGCTCCGGCGCGCTGCTTCGGGCGAAAGACGCCGGCCAGCGGCACTTCGCTCCGGACAGCCCCGTACCTCCGTCTTCTGCCTCTCTCGTCGTCTGCATCCTAGCCAAAAGCTTCTCCCTGACTTCTCGCCGAGAGAGAAAGTGTGCCAGCACTGCAAACATCTTCCGATCTTGCTTGACGAGTTCACCCAGTTCTTTGCATCTCGCAGCGCAAAGAGACCCGCAAGAGTTTCCACGGAGCGTTGCAAGAGCACTAGCAAGATGCATTGCAAAGTTGCCAAAAAACTTCTTCCATTCGCATGCTAACGTGATTTTCAAAGGCATACGAGTGGCAATCCACCATCCCGCAGCAGTAAGAGAGCTGCGCCCACAATGCTGCTGTTGTGCGGCTTGCTTCTTCACCTCCTGCAAGCTGCCGGCTCTCCGTCTAGCGAAAGCGAAAGAGCCGCTACTTCGCGCACTGCTGCTTGTGCCGGTGGCGGTGCGCTCCGGAGCGCTGCTTCGGGCGAAAGACGCCGGCCAGCGGCACTTCGCTCCGGACAGCCCCGTACCTCCGTCTTCTGCCTCTCTCGTCTTCTGCATCCTAGCCAAAAGCTTCTCCATGACTTCTCGCCGAGAGAGAAAGTGTGCCAGCACTGCAAACATCTTCCGATCTTGCTTGACGAGTTCACCCAGTTCTTTGCATCTCGCAGCTCAAAGAGACCCGCAAGAGTTTCCACGGAGCGTTGCAGGAGCACTAGCAAGATGCATTGCAAAGTTGTCCAAAAACTTCTTCCATTCGCATGCTAACGTGATTTTCAAAGGCATACGAGTGGCAATCCACCATCCCGCAGCAGTTCGAGAGCTGCGCCCACAATGCTGCTGTTGTGCGGCTTGCTTCTTCACCTCCTGCAAGCTGCCGGCTCTCCGTCTAGCGAAAGCGAAAGAGCCGCTACTTCGCGCACTGCTGCTTGTGCCGGTGGCGGTGCGCTCCGGAGCGCTGCTTCGGGCGAAAGACGCCGGCCAGCGGCACTTCGCTCCGGATAGCCCCGTACCTCCGTCTTCTGCCTCTCTCGTCGTCTGCATCCTAGCCAAAAGCTTCTCCATGACTTCTCGCCCAGAGAGAAAGTGTGCCAGCACTGCAAACATCTACCGATCTTGTTTGACGAGTTCACCCAGTTCTTTGCATCTCGCAGCGCAAAGAGACCCGCAAGAGTTTCCACGGAGCGTTGCAGGAGCACTAGCAAGATGCATTGCAAAGTTGTCCAAAAACTTCTTCCATTCGCATGCTAACGTGATTTTCAAAGGCATGCGAGTGGCAATCCACCATCCCGCAGCAGTAAGAGAGCTGCGCCCACAATGCTGCTGTTGTGCGGCTTGCTTCTTCACCTCCTGCAAGCTGCCGGCTCTCCGTCTAGCGAAAGCGAAAGAGCCGCTACTTCGCGCACTGCTGCTTGTGCCGGTGGCGGTGCGCTCCGGCGCGCTGCTTCGGGCGAAAGACGCCGGCCAGCGGCACTTCGCTCCGGACAGCCCCGTACCTCCGTCTTCTGCCTCTCTCGTCGTCTGCATCCTAGCCAAAAGCTTCTCCCTGACTTCTCGCCGAGAGAGAAAGTGTGCCAGCTCTGCAAACATCTTCCGATCTTGCTTGACGAGTTCACCCAGTTCTTTGCATCTCACAGCGCAAAGAGACCCGCAAGAGTTTCCACGGAGCGTTGCAAGAGCACTAGCAAGATGCATTGCAAAGTTGCCAAAAAACTTCTTCCATTCGCATGCTAACGTGATTTTCAAAGGCATACGAGTGGCAATCCACCATCCCGCAGCAGTAAGAGAGCTGCGCCCACAATGCTGCTGTTGTGCGGCTTGCTTCTTCACCTCCTGCAAGCTGCCGGCTCTCCGTCTAGCGAAAGCGAAAGAGCCGCTACTTCGCGCACTGCTGCTTGTGCCGGTGGCGGTGCGCTCCGGAGCGCTGCTTCGGGCGAAAGACGCCGGCCAGCGGCACTTCGCTCCGGACAGCCCCGTACCTCCGTCTTCTGCCTCTCTCGTCGTCTGCATCCTAGCCAAAAGCTTCTCCATGACTTCTCGCCGAGAGAGAAAGTGTGCCAGCACTGCAAACATCTTCCGATCTTGCTTGACGAGTTCACCCAGTTCTTTGCATCTCGCAGCTCAAAGAGACCCGCAAGAGTTTCCACGGAGCGTTGCAGGAGCACTAGCAAGATGCATTGCAAAGTTGTCCAAAAACTTCTTCCATTCGCATGCTAACGTGATTTTCAAAGGCATGCGAGTGGCAATCCACCGTCCCGCAGCAGTAAGAGAGCTGCGCCCACAATGCTGCTGTTGTGCGGCTTGCTTCTTCACCTCCTGCAAGCTGCCGGCTCTCCGTCTAGCGAAAGCGAAAGAGCCGCTACTTCGCGCACTGCTGCTTGTGCCGGTGGCGGTGCGCTCCGGCGCGCTGCTTCGGGCGAAAGACGCCGGCCAGCGGCACTTCGCTCCGGACAGCCCCGTACCTCCGTCTTCTGCCTCTCTCGTCGTCTGCATCCTAGCCAAAAGCTTCTCCATGACTTCTCGCCGAGAGAGAAAGTGTGCCAGCTCTGCAAACATCTTCCGATCTTGCTTGACGAGTTCACCCAGTTCTTTGCATCTCGCAGCGCAAAGAGACCCGCAAGAGTTTCCACGGAGCGTTGCAAGAGCACTAGCAAGATGCATTGCAAAGTTGTCCAAAAACTTCTTCCATTCGCATGCTAACGTGATTTTCAAAGGCATACGAGTGGCAATCCACCATCCCGCAGCAGTTCGAGAGCTGCGCCCACAATGCTGCTGTTGTGCGGCTTGCTTCTTCACCTCCTGCAAGCTGCCGGCTCTCCGTCTAGCGAAAGCGAAAGAGCCGCTACTTCGCGCACTGCTGCTTGTGCCGGTGGCGGTGCGCTCCGGAGCGCTGCTTCGGGCGAAAGACGCCGGCCAGCGGCACTTCGCTCCGGACAGCCCCGTACCTCCGTCTTCTGCCTCTCTCGTCTTCTGCATCCTAGCCAAAAGCTTCTCCATGACTTCTCGCCGAGAGAGAAAGTGTGCCAGCACTGCAAACATCTTCCGATCTTGCTTGACGAGTTCACCCAGTTCTTTGCATCTCGCAGCGCAAAGAGACCCGCAAGAGTTTCCACGGAGCGTTGCAGGAGCACTAGCAAGATGCATTGCAAAGTTGTCCAAAAACTTCTTCCATTCGCATGCTAACGTGATTTTCATAGGCATACGAATGGCAATCCACCGTCCCGCAGCAGTAAGAGAGCTGCGCCCTCAATGCTGCTGTTGTGCGGCTTGCTTCTTCACCTCCTGCAAGCTGCCGGCTCTCCGTCTAGCGAAAGCGAAAGAGCCGCTACTTCGCGCACTGCTGCTTGTGCCGGTGGCGGTGCGCTCCGGAGCGCTGCTTCGGGCGAAAGACGCCGGCCAGCGGCACTTCGCTCCGGATAGCCCCGTACCTCCGTCTTCTGCCTCTCTCGTCGTCTGCATCCTAGCCAAAAGCTTCTCCATGACTTCTCGCCGAGAGAGAAAGTGTGACAGCACTGCAAACATCTTCCGATCTTGCTTGACGAGTTCACCCAGTTCTTTGCATCTCGCAGCGCAAAGAGACCCGCAAGAGTTTCCACGGAGTGTTGCAGGAGCACTAGCAAGATGCATTGCAAAGTTGTCCAAAAACTTCTTCCATTCGCATGCTAACGTGATTTTCAAAGGCATACGAGTGGCAATCCACCATCCCGCAGCAGTTCGACAGCTGCGCACACAAGGCTGCTGTTGTGCGGCTTGCTTCTTCACCTCCTGCAAGCTGCCGGCTCTCCGTCTAGCGAAGGCGAAAGAGCCGCTTCTTCGCGCACTGCTGCTTGTGCCGGTGGCGGTGCGCTCCGGCGCGCTGCTTCGGGCGATAGACGCCCACGAGCGGCACTTCGCTCCGGACAGCTCCGTACCTCCGTCTTCTGCCTCTCTCGTCGTCTGCATTCTAGCCTAAAGCTTCTCCATGACTTCTCGCCGAGAGAGAAAGTGTGCCAGCACTGCAAACATCTTCCGATCTTGCTTGACGAGTTCACCCAGTTCTTTGCATCTCGCAGCGCAAAGAGACCCGCAAGAGTTTTCACGGAGCGTTGCAGGAGCACTAGCAAGATGCATTGCAAAGTTGTCCAAAAACTTCTTCCATTCGCATGCTAACGTGATTTTCAAAGGCATACGAGTGGCAATCCACCATCCCGCAGCAGTAAGAGAGCTGCGCCCACAATGCTGCTGTTGTGCGGCTTGCTTCTTCACCTCCTGCAAGCTGCCGGCTCTCCGTCTAGCGAAAGCGAAAGAGCCGCTACTTCGCGCACTGCTGCTTGTGCCGGTGGCGGTGCGCTCCGGCGCGCTGCTTCGGGCGAAAGACGCCGGCCAGCGGCACTTCGCTCCGGACAGCCCCGTACCTCCGTCTTCTGCCTCTCTCGTCGTCTGCATCCTAGCCAAAAGCTTCTCCCTGACTTCTCGCCGAGAGAGAAAGTGTGCCAGCTCTGCAAACATCTTCCGATCTTGCTTGACGAGTTCACCCAGTTCTTTGCATCTCGCAGCGCAAAGAGACCCGCAAGAGTTTCCACGGAGCGTTGCAAGAGCACTAGCAAGATGCATTGCAAAGTTGTCCAAAAACTTCTTCCATTCGCATGCTAACGTGATTTTCAAAGGCATGCGAGTGGCAATCCACCATCCCGCAGCAGTAAGAGAGCTGCGCCCACAATGCTGCTGTTGTGCGGCTTGCTTCTTCACCTCCTGCAAGCTGCCGGCTCTCCGTCTAGCGAAAGCGAAAGAGCCGCTACTTCGCGCACTGCTGCTTGTGCCGGTGGCGGTGCGCTCCGGAGCGCTGCTTCGGGCGAAAGACGCCGGCCAGCGGCACTTCGCTCCGGACAGCTCCGTACCTCCGTCTTCTGCCTCTCTCGTCGTCTGCATCCTAGCCAAAAGCTTCTCCATGACTTCTCGCCGAGAGAGAAAGTGTGCCAGCACTGCAAACATCTTCCGATCTTGCTTGACAAGTTCACCCAGTTCTTTGCATCTCGCAGCTCAAAGAGACCCGCAAGAGTTTCCACGGAGCGTTGCAGGAGCACTAGCAAGATGCATTGCAAAGTTGTCCAAAAACTTCTTCCATTCGCATGCTAACGTGATTTTCATAGGCATACGAATGGCAATCCACCATCCCGCAGCAGTAAGAGAGCTGCGCCCACAATGCTGCTGTTGTGCGGCTTGCTTCTTCACCTCCTGCAAGCTGCCGGCTCTCCGTCTAGCGAAAGCGAAAGAGCCGCTACTTCGCGCACTGCTGCTTGTGCCGGTGGCGGTGCGCTCCGGAGCGCTGCTTCGGGCGAAAGACGCCGGCCAGCGGCACTTCGCTCCGGATAGCCCCGTACCTCCGTCTTCTGCCTCTCTCGTCGTCTGCATCCTAGCCAAAAGCTTCTCCATGACTTCTCGCCCAGAGAGAAAGTGTGCCAGCACTGCAAACATCTTCCGATCTTGCTTGACGAGTTCACCCAGTTCTTTGCATCTCGCAGCGCAAAGAGACCCGCAAGAGTTTCCACGGAGTGTTGCAGGAGCACTAGCAAGATGCATTGCAAAGTTGTCCAAAAACTTCTTCCATTCGCATGCTAACGTGATTTTCAAAGGCATACGAGTGGCAATCCACCATCCCGCAGCAGTTCGACAGCTGCGCACACAAGGCTGCTGTTGTGCGGCTTGCTTCTTCACCTCCTGCAAGCTGCCGGCTCTCCGTCTAGCGAAGGCGAAAGAGCCGCTTCTTCGCGCACTGCTGCTTGTGCCGGTGGCGGTGCGCTCCGGAGCGCTGCTTCGGGCGATAGACGCCCGCGAGCGGCACTTCGCTCCGGGCAGCTCCGTACCTCCGTCTTCTGCCTCTCTCGTCGTCTGCATCCTAGCCTAAAGCTTCTCCATGACTTCTCGCCGAGAGAGAAAGTGTGCCAGCACTGCAAACATCTTCCGATCTTGCTTGACGAGTTCACCCAGTTCTTTGCATCTCGCAGCGCAAAGAGACCCGCAAGAGTTTCCACGGAGCGTTGCAGGAGCACTAGCAAGATGCATTGCAAAGTTGTCCAAAAACTTCTTCCATTCGCATGCTAACGTGATTTTCAAAGGCATACGAGTGGCAATCCACCATCCCGCAGCAGTAAGAGAGCTGCGCCCACAATGCTGCTGTTGTGCGGCTTGCTTCTTCACCTCCTACAAGCTGCCGGCTCTCCGTCTAGCGAAAGCGAAAGAGCCGCTACTTGGCGCACTGCTGCTTGTGCCGGTGGCGGTGCGCTCCGGCGCGCTGCTTCGGGCGAAAGACGCCGGCCAGCGGCACTTCGCTCCGGACAGCCCCGTACCTCCGTCTTCTGCCTCTCTCGTCGTCTGCATCCAAGCCAAAAGCTTCTCCATGACTTTTCGCCGACAGAAATTGGGTGCCAGCACAGCAAACGTCTCCCAGTCTTGGCCCTGATTTTTGTCGTGGCTGCGCATTGTTGAAGCATGTATCTTTTTAATAAAGCGGCGAATTTATTTCGAGATGGCTATGATCTCTTCATACTTATCCTTGTGCGGTCAAGACACAGCAACAATACATTCTTGAGAAAGGAAAACATCTCGAGAGATATTCCAGTCCATCGGTGTGGCGCAGCTGCTGAAAAAGGGCAAAGCTGAAGAACCTTGCTCATCTTCATTTCTGTGCATCTCGCAGCATGCGAAGCATGAGGCAGCCGAGCACCGCGCTTTTGTGCGCTCTTAATGGAATTGCAAAAAATCCCACAGCTTTTCATCCACAAGCACAGTCAGCTGCATTCGCTTTTGCTTCTTGAAAAACTCACCGCTCTCCTTATATCGGTGTAGATCTTGATCTCTGGTTCCTGGGACTTTACCCAAGTGTTTGCTGTTTTGTACTTTCTTCTTTGGCAGTCAGGAACTTGTATATATAATCTGGTACATGTTTCTTGGAAAACATTTCCTGTCTAAAAATGATACATAGCTGCAATTTACCCGACTGTATATAACTACTCTTTTACTGTATAAAAAAGTGTATTAGAATGATACACCACCTGAATTTCAATGATTGAAAAAAGCGTCTTACTTCTTTTTCCTATTCTCTGTATTTCCTTCTCTTTGTTATGTTTCTTTGGCTATTATGTGCGTGCCCAATGGTTTTTCTGTTCCTGTTGTGGGACAGCAAATGTTCAGGCTCTTCTAATTTTGTCACTAATTAAATAATCCATCTTCCCCGCCGGAAAGATGCAGGATGTGTCTCATTTTCACTGCTCCTGTTTTGTTTCCTTATTCTTTTGAATGGCTCCCTGTCTTCCTACTCACACTCTGAGTAACGAATTTCTAATTTTCTTTCCTATCTGCCTTTATCAATTTTTCTCTGACTTGGATGCTATTGAATTAAGCCATGCCAAGTTGAAGAATTGCATCAAGAAGAGTGCTCAATGAAAAAAAAAACATTTAGTTTTGGGGTTCTATCACAGAAGAGTTCAAAGACTCTTCCCATGTGAAGAATATCTGATGAATATCTTAAAAACTATCATCTCTGTGTAAGTATTTTGCATCCAGTTCTTGCTCTAGTCCTTGCTTTGGCAAATTTGACACAAGTGAGGCATTGTGTGTTTTGCAGCTTCTAGGGAGATGGTTCCAGGTCTTGAGAAAGTCGTGGGCTTTGTCTCATCTTTAGACATCTGAAAATCACCTAGGCATCCCAAAGACTCATTAGAAATACAAATACCTGCAGGGAACCGGAGGTGAGCTTCATCTTACCATGTGTCTTGAACAGGGTGTTCTATGTGTGAAAGAGATTCTAGTCAGAATTCTGCTCAGTACAGTCCATCAAGTTGAGAGAATTGATCATTTTAATCTGGGCTTTATATCCACAGAGGCTGAAGGTGTCTCCATGCTCCAGTGCCTATCAGTCTTCTCAAATATTTCAATCCATGAGTTGAATTCTAGAAGCAAAAACTTTTCTCCAGGTGACCTTTACCAAGAGACTCAATGTTAGGTGGAATCAAACAACTCCTTTTTTATCCATTTTATCGAAAGTGATCTTAAAGATTCAATCCATATGCTTAGGTGAGAGAAATCCTACCATTGGCAGATGGCATGTATTGGCCAGTATTGACAGCAGAAAGAAGCAAAAAAGCATGCCAAAAAATGCTGAATGCAGTAAGCAGACCATCAAGCAAACCGGTGGAAAAATAGTTGCTTTGTATGTAAGATGAATCGGAGAGATACATATGGAGTTCTTCATGATGTTTTTCATTGACATTTAAACTAGGAAAGAGGTTAAAACTATGATGGAAGGGATTAATTGCTTGATGTTAGAGTATTTCTTTAGAGAGACATAACAAGTGAATACATGTTTAACCAGTTATCGGCTTCCCATCAGCAATGGGTGCACTTTAATTGCCTTTAAAAGCTGTAATGAAATACTTTTTAAAGCAATTTTTTCCCCTTATTTTTGCAAGAGCTTTTTTCTGTTATTTTTGAAAAATAGGAAAAATTTCCAGTAAAGGATCAACGGGCTGCTCTGTCATTTAATATTAGAAAACACTTATGGTATACTTTCTAGAAGAAAAAGTACCTAAAAAAAGGAGTATTCCCATTATGCTTGTAAAACGATCTTCCAACCATAAGAAAATCAAAAATTATACTATTTCAAGGATCTCACACTCCTAGAACACATTCATTTACCACACTCATAATTTATCAAACACAGCTTGTAATTAGACCTCTAAGAGTCAAACAGAGCGTTGTATCCACAGGCACTGTGAGAGCAGCCTGAGGTGGCACAGGTGGCAGGTTGTACGTGAGCTAGATCTTGATCAATGCGGCATTACAGCAGCCAACCGGGGCCTGCACGCAAGGCCCATCCAAAAAATGTGGTGAGCTTTTTCCCAGGGAAACCAAACTCACCACCTCACCTTCCTGGTCTCAGGCCCCAAATGGCCACAAAAGTACTGTGCGGGCAACAGCCCAGGAAAAAAAACTCAACACCTCACCGTCTAGGTCTCAGTTTGCAGAGCTCTGTGGGCACTGTGCAAGCACCCAACGTTGGCACAGCTATCAGCCTTTAATTGGATGGCATCCTGATTAATACAGAAATCGAGCAGGCACCAAGCATCAACGTGCTTAGGGACACCTAGGTATTGTGCATTATACTGCCCAAGGAGAAAAAAACCCACCACCCCAAGGTCTTAGTCTCAGTTTGCAGAGTTCCGTGGGCACTCTCAAAGCAGCCCGAGTTGGCACAGGTGGCAGCTTGACCCGGGACGGCACCGTGATATTCGGGCAAATCCAGCGGGGAGCCGGCCGCTAAGGGTGGAGGGCCGACCTAGTACAGAGATAGTCTTCTACCCAGCAAAACAAGACACATTACCCGACGTTCCAGGCCACGGTTTGAAGAGCTCCATGGGCACTCTCAAAGCAGCCCGAGTTGGCACAGGTGGCAGCTTGTCCCTGGGCGGCATCTTGTTATTCGGGGAAATCCAGCCTGCAACCGGACCCATAGGGCCGAAGGCCTACCTGGTACTGACAAAGGCTTCTGCCGGGAAAACAAAACTCAGAACCCCACGGTCCCGGTCTCAGTTTGCAGAGCTCCATGGGCACTCTCAAAGCAGCCCGAGTTGGCACAGGTGGCAGAATATCCCTGGGCGGCATCTTGATATTCGTGGAAATCCAGCAGGCAGCCAGCCATGAAGGGCCGAGGGCCTACCTGGTACTGACAAAGGCTTCTGCCGAGGAAAAAAAAAAACTCACCATCCCACGCTCCTGGTTTCTGTTTGTAGAGCACCATGGGTACTCTCAAAGCAGCCCAAGTTGGCACAGGTGGCAGCTTGTTCCTGGGCGGCATCTAGATATGCGTGGAAATCCAGCAGGCAGACTGCCTCTAAGGGCCGAGGTCCTACTTGGTACTGACAAAGGGTTCTGCCCGGGAAAAAAAAAAACCCGAAACCCCACATACTTTGGCTCAGTTTGAAGAGATCCGTGGGCACTCTCAAAGCAGCGTGAGTTGGCACAGGTGGCAGCTTGTCCCTGGGCGGCATCTTGATATTCGTGGAAGTCTTGCTGCCAGCCTGCCCCTAAGGGCCGAGGGCCTACCTGGTACTTACAATGGCTTCTGCCCGGGGAAACATAACCCATAACCCCATGTACCCTGTCTCAGTTTTTAGAGCTCCGTGGGCACCCTCAAAGCAGCCCGAGCTGGCACAGGTGGCAGCTTGTCCCTGGGCAGCATCTTGATATTCGTGGAAATTCAGCAGGCAGCCTGCCCCTAAGGAACAAGGGCCTACCTGGTACTGAGAGAGGCTTCTGCCCGGGAAAACAAAACTCAGAACACCACGTTTCTGGTCTCAGTTTGCAGAGCACCTTGGGCACTCTCAAAGCAGCGCGAGTTGGCACAGGTGGCAGCTTGTCCCTGGGCAGCATCTTGATATTCGTGGAAATCCAGCAGGCTGCCTGCCCTTAAGGAACAAGGGCGTACCTGGCACTTCAAATGCTTCTGCCCGGAGAAACAAAACTCAGCACCCCAGGTTCATGGTCTCAGTTTGCAGAGCTCCATGGGCACTCTCAAAGAGGCACGAGTTGGCACAGGTGGCAGCTTGTCCCTGGGCAGCATCTTGATATTCGTGGAAATCCTGCAGGCAGCCTGCCCCTAAGGAACAAGGGCCTACCTGGTACTGACAAAGGCTTCTGCCCGGGAAAACAAAACCCACAACCCTACCTTCCTGGTCTCAGTTTGCAGAGCTCCGTGGGCACCCTCAAAGCAGCGTGAGTTGGCACAAGTGGCAGCTTGTCCCTGGGCAGCATCTTGATATTCGTGGAAATCCAGCCGGCAGCCTGCCCCTGAGGAACAAGGGCCTTCCTGGTACTGACAAAGGCTTCTGCCCAGGGAAACAAAATCCACCACCCCACGTTCCACATCTCAGTTTGCAGAGCACCGTGGGCACTCTCAAACCAGCCCGAGTTGGCACAGGTGGCAGCTTGTCCCTGGGCGGCATCTTGATATTCGTGGAAATCCAGCAGGCAGCCTGCCCCTGTGGAACAAGGGCCGACCTGACACTGACAAAGGCTTCTGACCGGGAAAACAATACTCAGAACACCACTTTCCTGGTCCCAGTTTGCAGAGCTCCATGGGCACTCTCAAAGCAGCCCGAGTTGGCACAGGTGGCAGCTTGTCCCTGGGCAGCATCTTGATATTCGTGGAAATCCAGCAGGCTGCCTGCCCTTAAGGAACAAGGGCGTACCTGGCACTTCAAATGCTTCTGCCCGGAGAAACAAAACTCAGCACCCCAGGTTCATGGTCTCAGTTTGCAGAGCTCCATGGGCACTCTCAAAGCAGCACGAGTTGGCACAGGTGGCAGCTTGTCCCTGGGCAGCATCTTGATATTCGTGGAAATCCTGCAGGCAGCCTGCCCCTAAGGAACAAGGGCCTACCTGGTACTGACAAAGGCTTCTGCCCGGGAAAACAAAACCCACAACCCTACCTTCCTGGTCTCAGTTTGCAGAGCTCCGTGGGCACCCTCAAAGCAGCGTGAGTTGGCACAAGTGGCAGCTTGTCCCTGGGCAGCATCTTGATATTCGTGGAAATCCAGCCGGCAGCCTGCCCCTGAGGAACAAGGGCCTTCCTGGTACTGACAAAGGCTTCTGCCCAGGGAAACAAAATCCACCACCCCACGTTCCACATCTCAGTTTGCAGAGCACCGTGGGCACTCTCAAACCAGCCCGAGTTGGCACAGGTGGCAGCTTGTCCCTGGGCGGCATCTTGATATTCGTGGAAATCCAGCAGGCAGCCTGCCCCTGTGGAACAAGGGCCGACCTGACACTGACAAAGGCTTCTGACCGGGAAAACAATACTCAGAACACCACTTTCCTGGTCCCAGTTTGCAGAGCTCCATGGGCACTCTCAAAGCAGCCCGAGTTGGCACAGGTGGCAGCTTGTCCCTGGGCAGCATCTTGATATTCGTGGAAATCCAGCAGGCAGACTGCCCATAAGGAACAAGGACCCTCCTGGTACTGACAAAGGCTTCTGCCCTGGAAAACAAAACCCAGCACCCCACGTTTCTGGTCTCAGTTTGCAGAGCACCATGGGCACTCTCAAAGCAGCGTGAGTTGGCACAGGTGGCAGCTCCTCCGTGGGCAGCATCCTGATATTCGTGGAAATTCAGCAGGCTGACAGCCCTGAAAGACCGTGGGCCTACCTGGTACTGACAAATACTTCTGCCCGGGAAAACAAAACTCAGCACCCCACGGTCCTGGTCACAGTTTGCAGAGCTCCGTGGGCACTCTCAAAGCAGCGTGACTTGGCAAAGGTGGCAGCTTGTCCCTGGGCGGAAACTTGATTTTCGTGGAAATCCTGGTGCCAGCCTCCCCCAAAGGGCCGAGGGCCTACCTGGTCCTGCAAATGTTTCTGCCCGGGAAAACAACACCGACAAACCCACGTTCCTGGTCTCAGTTTGAAGAACTCCGTGGGCACTCTCAAAGCAGCCCGAGTTGGCACAGGTGGCAGAATATCCCTGGGCAGCATTTTGATATTCGGGGAAATCTTGCTTCCAGGCTGTCCCTAAGGAACAAGGGCCTACTTGGTACTGACAAAGGCTTCTGCCCTGGAAAACAAAACCCAGCACCCCACGTTTCTGGTCTCAGTTTGCAGAGCACCATGGGCACTCTCAAAGCAGCGTGAGTTGGCACAGGTGGCAGCTTGTCCCTGGGCAGCATCTTGATATTCGTGGAAATCCAGCAGGCTGCCTGCCCTTAAGGACCGAGGGCCTACCTGGCACTGCAAATGCTTCTGCCCGGAGAAACAAAACTCAGCACCCCAGGTTCATGGTCTCAGTTTGCAGAGCTCCGTGGGCACCCTCATAGCAGCACGAGTTGGCCCAAGTGGCAGCTGGTCCCTGGGCAGCATCTTGATATTTGTGGAAATCCAGCCGGCAGCCTGCCCCTGGGGAACAAGGACTCTCCTGGTACTGACAAAGGCTTCTGCCCGGGGAAAGAAAACCCACCAGCCCATGTTCCACATCTCAGTTTTCAGAGCTCCATGGGCACTCTCAAAGCAGCCCAAGTTGGCACAGGTGGCAGCTTGTCCCTGGGGGGCATCTTGATATTTGTGGAAATCCTGCAGGCAGCCGGCCCCCAAGGGCCAAGGGCCGACCTGGTACTGACAAAGGCTTCTGCCAGGGGAAACAAAACCCAGCACCCCACGTTTCTGGTCTCAGTTTGCAGAGCTCCATGGGCACCATCAAAGCAGCCCGAGTTGGCACAGGTGGCAGCTTGTCCCTGGGCAGCATCTTGATATTCGTGGAAATCCAGCAGGCAGTCGGCCCTGAAATTCCGAGGGCCTACCTGGTACTGACAAATGCTTCTGCCCGGGGAAACAAAAGTCACCAACGCACGTTCCTGGTCTCACTTTGCAGAGCTCCAAGGGCACTCTCAAAGCAGCGCGAGTTGGCACAGGTGGCAGCTTGTCCTTTGGCAGCATCTTGATATTCATGGAAATCCAGCAGGCTGCCTGCCCTTAAAGACCAAGGGCCTACCTGGCACTGCAAATGCTTCTGCCCAGGGAAACAAAACTCAGCACCCCAGGTTCATGGTCTCAGTTTGCAGAGCTCCATGGGCACTCTCAAAGCAGCCCGAGTTGGCACAGGTGGCAGCTTGTCCTTTGGCAGCATCTTGATATTCATGGAAATCCAGCAGGCTGCCTGCCCTTAAAGACCAAGGGCCTACCTGGCACTGCAAATGCTTCTGCCCAGGGAAACAAAACTCAGCACCCCAGGTTCATGGTCTCAGTTTGCAGAGCTCCATGGGCACTCTCAAAGCAGCACGAGTTGGCACAGGTGGCAGCTTGTCCCTGGGCAGCATCTTGATATTCGTGGAAATCTTCCTGCCAGCCTGCCCCTAAGGAACAAGGGCCTACCTGGCACTGAGAGAGGCTTCTGCCCGGGAAAACAAAACCCACAATCCTACGTTCCTGGTCTCAGTTTGCAGAGCTCCGTGGGCACCCTCAAAGCAGCGCGAGTTGGCACAAGTGGCAGCTTGTCCCTGGGCAGCATCTTGATATTCGTGGAAATCCAGCCGCCAGCCTGCCCCTGAGGAACAAGGGCCTTCCTGGTACTGACAAAGGCTTCTGCCCAGGGAAACAAAACCCACCACCCCACGTTCCGGGTCTCAGTTTGCAGAGTTCTGTGGGCACTCTTAAAGCAGCCCGAGTTGGCACAGGTGGCAGCTTGTCCCTGGGCGGCATCTTGATATTGGCGGAAATCCAGCCGGCAGCCGGCCCATAAGTGCCAAGGGCCTACCTGGTACTGACAAATGCTTCTGCCCAGGGAAACAAAACAGACCAACCCACGTTAATGGTCTCAGTTTGCAGAGCTCCATGGGCACTCTCAAGGCAGCGCGAGTTGGCACAGGTGGCAGCTTGTCCCTGGGCAGCATCTTCAGATTCGCAAAAACCCAGCAGGCAGCTGGCCCCGAAGGGCGAAGGCCTACCTGGTACTGACAAAGGCTTCTGCCCAGGTAAACTAAGCTCACCACACCACGTGCCTGGTCTCAGATTGCAGAACTCCATGGGCACACTCAAAGCAGCCTGAGTTGGCACAGGTGGCAGCTTGTCCCTGGGCGGCATCTTGATATTGGCGGAAATCCAGCAGGCAGACGGCCCCTAAGGACTGAGGGCCTACCTGATACTGACACAGCTTCTGCCCCGGAATACAAAACTCACCAGCCCACGTTCCTGGTCTCAGTTGGCAGAGCTCTTTAGGCACTCTGCAAGCAGCCTGACTTGGCACTGGTGGCAGCCTGTCCCATGGTGGCAACTTGAAATTCGTGGAAATCTAGCAACCAGCTAGCCGCAGTGGGCTGCTGTTGTGCGGCTTGCTTCTTCACCTCCTGCAAGCTGCCGGCTCTCCGTCTAGCGAAAGCGAAAGAGCCGCTACTTCGCGCACTGCTGCTTGTGCCGGTGGCGGTGCGCTCCGGAGCGCTGCTTCGGGCGAAAGACGCCGGCCAGCGGCACTTCGCTCCGGACAGCCCCGTACCTCCGTCTTCTGCCTCTCTCGTCGTCTGCATCCTAGCCAAAAGCTTCTCCATGACTTCTCGCCCAGAGAGAAAGTGTGCCAGCACTGCAAACATCTACCGATCTTGTTTGACGAGTTCACCCAGTTCTTTGCATCTCGCAGCGCAAAGAGACCCGCAAGAGTTTCCACGGAGCGTTGCAGGAGCACTAGCAAGATGCATTGCAAAGTTGTCCAAAAACTTCTTCCATTCGCATGCTAACGTGATTTTCAAAGGCATGCGAGTGGCAATCCACCATCCCGCAGCAGTAAGAGAGCTGCGCCCACAATGCTGCTGTTGTGCGGCTTGCTTCTTCACCTCCTGCAAGCTGCCGGCTCTCCGTCTAGCGAAAGCGAAAGAGCCGCTACTTCGCGCACTGCTGCTTGTGCCGGTGGCGGTGCGCTCCGGCGCGCTGCTTCGGGCGAAAGACGCCGGCCAGCGGCACTTCGCTCCGGACAGCCCCGTGCCTCCGTCTTCTGCCTCTCTCGTCGTCTGCATCCTAGCCAAAAGCTTCTCCCTGACTTCTCGCCCAGAGAGAAAGTGTGCCAGCACTGCAAACATCTTCCGATCTTGCTTGACGAGTTCACCCAGTTCTTTGCATCTCGCAGCGCAAAGAGACCCGCAAGAGTTTCCACGGAGCGTTGCAAGAGCACTAGCAAGATGCATTGCAAAGTTGCCAAAAAACTTCTTCCATTCGCATGCTAACGTGATTTTCAAAGGCATACGAGTGGCAATCCACCATCCCGCAGCAGTAAGAGAGCTGCGCCCACAATGCTGCTGTTGTGCGGCTTGCTTCTTCACCTCCTGCAAGCTGCCGGCTCTCCGTCTAGCGAAAGCGAAAGAGCCGCTACTTCGCGCACTGCTGCTTGTGCCGGTGGCGGTGCGCTCCGGAGCGCTGCTTCGGGCGAAAGACGCCGGCCAGCGGCACTTCGCTCCGGACAGCCCCGTACCTCCGTCTTCTGCCTCTCTCGTCTTCTGCATCCTAGCCAAAAGCTTCTCCATGACTTCTCGCCGAGAGAGAAAGTGTGCCAGCACTGCAAACATCTTCCGATCTTGCTTGACGAGTTCACCCAGTTCTTTGCATCTCGCAGCTCAAAGAGACCCGCAAGAGTTTCCACGGAGCGTTGCAGGAGCACTAGCAAGATGCATTGCAAAGTTGTCCAAAAACTTCTTCCATTCGCATGCTAACGTGATTTTCAAAGGCATACGAGTGGCAATCCACCATCCCGCAGCAGTTCGAGAGCTGCGCCCACAATGCTGCTGTTGTGCGGCTTGCTTCTTCACCTCCTGCAAGCTGCCGGCTCTCCGTCTAGCGAAAGCGAAAGAGCCGCTACTTCGCGCACTGCTGCTTGTGCCGGTGGCGGTGCGCTCCGGCGCGCTGCTTCGGGCGAAAGACGCCGGCCAGCGGCACTTCGCTCCGGATAGCCCCGTACCTCCGTCTTCTGCCTCTCTCGTCGTCTGCATCCTAGCCAAAAGCTTCTCCATGACTTCTCGCCGAGAGAGAAAGTGTGCCAGCACTGCAAACATCTACCGATCTTGTTTGACGAGTTCACCCAGTTCTTTGCATCTCGCAGCGCAAAGAGACCCGCAAGAGTTTCCACGGAGCGTTGCAGGAGCACTAGCAAGATGCATTGCAAAGTTGTCCAAAAACTTCTTCCATTCGCATGCTAACGTGATTTTCAAAGGCATGCGAGTGGCAATCCACCGTCCCGCAGCAGTAAGAGAGCTGCGCCCACAATGCTGCTGTTGTGCGGCTTGCTTCTTCACCTCCTGCAAGCTGCCGGCTCTCCGTCTAGCGAAAGCGAAAGAGCCGCTACTTCGCGCACTGCTGCTTGTGCCGGTGGCGGTGCGCTCCGGCGCGCTGCTTCGGGCGAAAGACGCCGGCCAGCGGCACTTCGCTCCGGACAGCCCCGTACCTCCGTCTTCTGCCTCTCTCGTCGTCTGCATCCTAGCCAAAAGCTTCTCCCTGACTTCTCGCCGAGAGAGAAAGTGTGCCAGCTCTGCAAACATCTTCCGATCTTGCTTGACGAGTTCACCCAGTTCTTTGCATCTCACAGCGCAAAGAGACCCGCAAGAGTTTCCACGGAGCGTTGCAAGAGCACTAGCAAGATGCATTGCAAAGTTGCCAAAAAACTTCTTCCATTCGCATGCTAACGTGATTTTCAAAGGCATACGAGTGGCAATCCACCATCCCGCAGCAGTAAGAGAGCTGCGCCCACAATGCTGCTGTTGTGCGGCTTGCTTCTTCACCTCCTGCAAGCTGCCGGCTCTCCGTCTAGCGAAAGCGAAAGAGCCGCTACTTCGCGCACTGCTGCTTGTGCCGGTGGCGGTGCGCTCCGGAGCGCTGCTTCGGGCGAAAGACGCCGGCCAGCGGCACTTCGCTCCGGACAGCCCCGTACCTCCGTCTTCTGCCTCTCTCGTCGTCTGCATCCTAGCCAAAAGCTTCTCCATGACTTCTCGCCGAGAGAGAAAGTGTGCCAGCACTGCAAACATCTTCCGATCTTGCTTGACGAGTTCACCCAGTTCTTTGCATCTCGCAGCTCAAAGAGACCCGCAAGAGTTTCCACGGAGCGTTGCAGGAGCACTAGCAAGATGCATTGCAAAGTTGTCCAAAAACTTCTTCCATTCGCATGCTAACGTGATTTTCAAAGGCATGCGAGTGGCAATCCACCGTCCCGCAGCAGTAAGAGAGCTGCGCCCACAATGCTGCTGTTGTGCGGCTTGCTTCTTCACCTCCTGCAAGCTGCCGGCTCTCCGTCTAGCGAAAGCGAAAGAGCCGCTACTTGGCGCACTGCTGCTTGTGCCGGTGGCGGTGCGCTCCGGCGCGCTGCTTCGGGCGAAAGACGCCGGCCAGCGGCACTTCGCTCCGGACAGCCCCGTACCTCCGTCTTCTGCCTCTCTCGTCGTCTGCATCCTAGCCAAAAGCTTCTCCATGACTTCTCGCCGAGAGAGAAAGTGTGCCAGCTCTGCAAACATCTTCCGATCTTGCTTGACGAGTTCACCCAGTTCTTTGCATCTCGCAGCGCAAAGAGACCCGCAAGAGTTTCCACGGAGCGTTGCAAGAGCACTAGCAAGATGCATTGCAAAGTTGCCAAAAAACTTCTTCCATTCGCATGCTAACGTGATTTTCAAAGGCATACGAGTGGCAATCCACCATCCCGCAGCAGTAAGAGAGCTGCGCCCACAATGCTGCTGTTGTGCGGCTTGCTTCTTCACCTCCTGCAAGCTGCCGGCTCTCCGTCTAGCGAAAGCGAAAGAGCCGCTACTTCGCGCACTGCTGCTTGTGCCGGTGGCGGTGCGCTCCGGAGCGCTGCTTCGGGCGAAAGACGCCGGCCAGCGGCACTTCGCTCCGGACAGCCCCGTACCTCCGTCTTCTGCCTCTCTCGTCTTCTGCATCCTAGCCAAAAGCTTCTCCATGACTTCTCGCCGAGAGAGAAAGTGTGCCAGCACTGCAAACATCTTCCGATCTTGCTTGACGAGTTCACCCAGTTCTTTGCATCTCGCAGCTCAAAGAGACCCGCAAGAGTTTCCACGGAGCGTTGCAGGAGCACTAGCAAGATGCATTGCAAAGTTGTCCAAAAACTTCTTCCATTCGCATGCTAACGTGATTTTCATAGGCATACGAATGGCAATCCACCGTCCCGCAGCAGTAAGAGAGCTGCGCCCTCAATGCTGCTGTTGTGCGGCTTGCTTCTTCACCTCCTGCAAGCTGCCGGCTCTCCGTCTAGCGAAAGCGAAAGAGCCGCTACTTCGCGCACTGCTGCTTGTGCCGGTGGCGGTGCGCTCCGGAGCGCTGCTTCGGGCGAAAGACGCCGGCCAGCGGCACTTCGCTCCGGATAGCCCCGTACCTCCGTCTTCTGCCTCTCTCGTCGTCTGCATCCTAGCCAAAAGCTTCTCCATGACTTCTCGCCGAGAGAGAAAGTGTGACAGCACTGCAAACATCTTCCGATCTTGCTTGACGAGTTCACCCAGTTCTTTGCATCTCGCAGCGCAAAGAGACCCGCAAGAGTTTCCACGGAGCGTTGCAGGAGCACTAGCAAGATGCATTGCAAAGTTGTCCAAAAACTTCTTCCATTCGCATGCTAACGTGATTTTCAAAGGCATACGAGTGGCAATCCACCATCCCGCAGCAGTAAGAGAGCTGCGCCCACAATGCTGCTGTTGTGCGGCTTGCTTCTTCACCTCCTGCAAGCTGCCGGCTCTCCGTCTAGCGAAAGCGAAAGAGCCGCTACTTCGCGCACTGCTGCTTGTGCCGGTGGCGGTGCGCTCCGGCGCGCTGCTTCGGGCGAAAGACGCCGGCCAGCGGCACTTCGCTCCGGACAGCCCCGTACCTCCGTCTTCTGCCTCTCTCGTCGTCTGCATCCTAGCCAAAAGCTTCTCCCTGACTTCTCGCCGAGAGAGAAAGTGTGCCAGCTCTGCAAACATCTTCCGATCTTGCTTGACGAGTTCACCCAGTTCTTTGCATCTCGCAGCGCAAAGAGACCCGCAAGAGTTTCCACGGAGCGTTGCAAGAGCACTAGCAAGATGCATTGCAAAGTTGCCAAAAAACTTCTTCCATTCGCATGCTAACGTGATTTTCAAAGGCATACGAGTGGCAATCCACCATCCCGCAGCAGTAAGAGAGCTGCGCCCACAATGCTGCTGTTGTGCGGCTTGCTTCTTCACCTCCTGCAAGCTGCCGGCTCTCCGTCTAGCGAAAGCGAAAGAGCCGCTACTTCGCGCACTGCTGCTTGTGCCGGTGGCGGTGCGCTCCGGAGCGCTGCTTCGGGCGAAAGACGCCGGCCAGCGGCACTTCGCTCCGGACAGCCCCGTACCTCCGTCTTCTGCCTCTCTCGTCGTCTGCATCCTAGCCAAAAGCTTCTCCATGACTTCTCGCCGAGAGAGAAAGTGTGCCAGCACTGCAAACATCTTCCGATCTTGCTTGACGAGTTCACCCAGTTCTTTGCATCTCGCAGCTCAAAGAGACCCGCAAGAGTTTCCACGGAGCGTTGCAGGAGCACTAGCAAGATGCATTGCAAAGTTGTCCAAAAACTTCTTCCATTCGCATGCTAACGTGATTTTCATAGGCATACGAGTGGCAATCCACCATCCCGCAGCAGTAAGAGAGCTGCGCCCTCAATGCTGCTGTTGTGCGGCTTGCTTCTTCACCTCCTGCAAGCTGCCGGCTCTCCGTCTAGCGAAAGCGAAAGAGCCGCTACTTCGCGCACTGCTGCTTGTGCCGGTGGCGGTGCGCTCCGGCGCGCTGCTTCGGGCGAAAGACGCCGGCCAGCGGCACTTCGCTCCGGATAGCCCCGTACCTCCGTCTTCTGCCTCTCTCGTCGTCTGCATCCTAGCCAAAAGCTTCTCCATGACTTCTCGCCGAGAGAGAAAGTGTGACAGCACTGCAAACATCTTCCGATCTTGCTTGACGAGTTCACCCAGTTCTTTGCATCTCGCAGCGCAAAGAGACCCGCAAGAGTTTCCACGGAGCGTTGCAGGAGCACTAGCAAGATGCATTGCAAAGTTGTCCAAAAACTTCTTCCATTCGCATGCTAACGTGATTTTCAAAGGCATACGAGTGGCAATCCACCATCCCGCAGCAGTAAGAGAGCTGCGCCCACAATGCTGCTGTTGTGCGGCTTGCTTCTTCACCTCCTGCAAGCTGCCGGCTCTCCGTCTAGCGAAAGCGAAAGAGCCGCTACTTCGCGCACTGCTGCTTGTGCCGGTGGCGGTGCGCTCCGGAGCGCTGCTTCGGGCGAAAGACGCCGGCCAGCGGCACTTCGCTCCGGACAGCCCCGTACCTCCGTCTTCTGCCTCTCTCGTCGTCTGCATCCTAGCCAAAAGCTTCTCCATGACTTCTCGCCGAGAGAGAAAGTGTGCCAGCACTGCAAACATCTTCCGATCTTGCTTGACGAGTTCACCCAGTTCTTTGCATCTCGCAGCTCAAAGAGACCCGCAAGAGTTTCCACGGAGCGTTGCAGGAGCACTAGCAAGATGCATTGCAAAGTTGTCCAAAAACTTCTTCCATTCGCATGCTAACGTGATTTTCAAAGGCATGCGAGTGGCAATCCACCATCCCGCAGCAGTTCGAGAGCTGCGCCCACAATGCTGCTGTTGTGCGGCTTGCTTCTTCACCTCCTGCAAGCTGCCGGCTCTCCGTCTAGCGAAAGCGAAAGAGCCGCTACTTCGCGCACTGCTGCTTGTGCCGGTGGCGGTGCGCTCCGGAGCGCTGCTTCGGGCGAAAGACGCCGGCCAGCGGCACTTCGCTCCGGACAGCCCCGTACCTCCGTCTTCTGCCTCTCTCGTCGTCTGCATCCTAGCCAAAAGCTTCTCCATGACTTCTCGCCGAGAGAGAAAGTGTGCCAGCACTGCAAACATCTTCCGATCTTGCTTGACGAGTTCACCCAGTTCTTTGCATCTCGCAGCTCAAAGAGACCCGCAAGAGTTTCCACGGAGCGTTGCAGGAGCACTAGCAAGATGCATTGCAAAGTTGTCCAAAAACTTCTTCCATTCGCATGCTAACGTGATTTTCATAGGCATACGAGTGGCAATCCACCATCCCGCAGCAGTAAGAGAGCTGCGCCCTCAATGCTGCTGTTGTGCGGCTTGCTTCTTCACCTCCTGCAAGCTGCCGGCTCTCCGTCTAGCGAAAGCGAAAGAGCCGCTACTTCGCGCACTGCTGCTTGTGCCGGTGGCGGTGCGCTCCGGCGCGCTGCTTCGGGCGAAAGACGCCGGCCAGCGGCACTTCGCTCCGGATAGCCCCGTACCTCCGTCTTCTGCCTCTCTCGTCGTCTGCATCCTAGCCAAAAGCTTCTCCATGACTTCTCGCCGAGAGAGAAAGTGTGCCAGCACTGCAAACATCTTCCGATCTTGCTTGACGAGTTCACCCAGTTCTTTGCATCTCGCAGCGCAAAGAGACCCGCAAGAGTTTCCACGGAGCGTTGCAGGAGCACTAGCAAGATGCATTGCAAAGTTGTCCAAAAACTTCTTCCAATCGCATGCTAACGTGATTTTCAAAGGCATACGAGTGGCAATCCACCATCCCGCAGCAGTAAGAGAGCTGCGCCCACAATGCTGCTGTTGTGCGGCTTGCTTCTTCACCTCCTACAAGCTGCCGGCTCTCCGTCTAGCGAAAGCGAAAGAGCCGCTACTTCGCGCACTGCTGCTTGTGCCGGTGGCGGTGCGCTCCGGCGCGCTGCTTCGGGCGAAAGACGCCGGCCAGCGGCACTTCGCTCCGGACAGCCCCGTA
>NW_024037383.1:0-43238 GCF_015832195.1 Motacilla alba alba
TGGCAGCAGGATTTCCACGAATATCAAGATGCCGCCCAGGGACAAGCTGGCACCTGTGCCAACTCGGGCTGCTTTGAGAGTGCCCATGGAGCTCTACAAACAGAAACCAGGAACATGGGGTGCTGAGTTTTATTTTCCCGGGCAGAAGCCTTTGTCATTAGCAGATAGGCCCTCCGCCCTTTGTTCTCGGCTGCCTGCTGCAGGATTTCCAGGAATATCAAGATGCCGCCCAGGGACAAGCTGCCACCTGTGCCAACTCGGGCTGCTTTGAGAGTGCCCACGGAGCTCTGCAAAGTCAGACCAGGAACGTGAGTTTGTCATTTTTATTTCCCCGGACAGAAGCCTTTGTCAGTACCAGATAGGCCCTCGGCCCTTCGTTCTCGGCTGCCTGCTGCAGGATTTCCACGAATATCAAGATGCCGCCCAGGGACAAGCTGCCACCTGTGCCAACTTGCGCGGCTTTGATAGTGCCCACGGAACTCCTCAAATTGAAACCAGGAACGTGGGGTGGTGGGTTTTGTTTCCCCGGTCAGAAGCCGTTGTCAGTGCCAGGTAGGCCCTCCACCCTTAGGGGCAGGCTGGCAGCCAGATTTCCACGAATATCACGATGCCGCCCAGGGACAAGCTGCCACCTGTGCCAACTCGGGCTGCTTTGAGAGTGCCCACGGAGCTCTGCAAACTCAGACCAGGAACGTGAGTTTGTGATTTTTATTTCCCCGGACAGAAGCCTTTGTCGGTACCAGGTAGGCCCTTGGCCCATAAGGGGAGGCAGCCTGCTGGATTTCCACGAATATCAAGATGCCGCCCAGGGACAAGCTGCCACCTGTGCACACTCAGGCTGCTTTGAGAGTGCCCACGGAGCTCTGCAAACTGAGACCAGGAACGTGGGGTGCTGATTGTTGTTTCCCGGGCAGAAGCCTTTGTCAGTACCAGGCAAGCCATTGTTCCTTAGGGGTAGGCTGCTCTCTGGATTTCCACGAATATCAAGATGCCACCCAGGGATAAGCTGCCACCTGTGCCAACTCGGGCTGCTTAGAGAGTGCCCATGGAGCTCTGCAAACTGAGACCAGGAACGTGGGGTTGTGGGTTTTGTTTCCCCGGGCAGAAGCCTTTGTCAGTACCAGGTAGGCCCTCGGCCCTTAGGGGCAGGCTGGCAGCCAGATTTCTACGAATATCAAGATGTTGCCCAGGGTCAAGCTGCCACCTGTGCCAACTCGGGCTGCTTTGAGTGTGCCCATGGAACTCTTAAATCCGAAACCAGGAACATGGGTTGTTGGTTTTGTTTCCCCGGGCAGAAGCATTTGCAGTACCAGATAGGCCCTCGGCCCTGCTTGGCCGGCAGCCGGCTGGATTTCCACGAATATCAAGATGCCGCCCAGGGACAATCTGCCACCTGTGCCAACTCAGGCAGCGTTGAGAGTGCCCACGGAACTCTTCAAACTGAAACCAGGAACGTGGGTTGGTGGGTTTTGTTTCCCCAGGCAGAAGCCTTTGTCATTACCAGGTAGACCCTCCACCCTTAGGGGCAGGCTGGCAGCAGGATTTCCACGAATATCAAGATGCCGCCCAGGGACAAGCTGCCACCTGTGCCAACTCGGGCTGCTTTGAGAGTGCCCATGGAGCTCTACAAACAGAAACCAGGAACATGGGGTGCTGAGTTTTATTTTCCCGCGGCAGAAGCCTTTGTCAGTACCAGATAGGCCCTCCGCCCTTTCTTCTCGGCTGCCTGCTGCAGGATTTCCACGAATATCAAGATGCTGCCCAGGGACAAGCTGCCACCTGTGCCAACTCGGGCTGCTTTCAGAGTGCCCACGGAGCTCTGCAAACTGAGACCAGGAATGTGGGGTGCTGATTTTTGTTTCCCCGGGCAGAAGCCTTTGTCAGTACTAGGTAGGCCCTTGGTCCTTAGGGGTAGGCTGCTCTCTGGATTTCCACGAATATCAAGATGCCGCCCAGGGACAAGCTGCCACCTGTGCCAACTCGGGCTGCTTTGAGAGTGCCCACGGAGCTCTGCAAAGTCAGACCAGGAACGTGAGTTTGTCATTTTTATTTCCCCGGACAGAAGCCTTTGTCAGTACCAGATAGGCCCTCGGCCCTTCGTTCTCGGCTGCCTGCTGCAGGATTTCCACGAATATCAAGATGCCGCCCAGGGACAAGCTGCTACCTGTGCCAACTTGCGCGGCTTTGATAGTGCCCACGGAACTCCTCAAATTGAAACCAGGAACGTGGGGTGGTGGGTTTTGTTTCCCCGGTCAGAAGCCGTTGTCAGTACCAGGTAGACCCTCCACCCTTAGGGGCAGGCTGGCAGCAGGATTTCCACGAATATCACGATGCCGCCCAGGGACAAGCTGCCTCCTGTGCCAACTCGGGCTGCTTTGAGTGTGCCCACGGAGCTCTGCAAACTCAGACCAGGAACGTGAGTTTGTGATTTTTATTTCCCCGGACAGAAGCCTTTGTCAGTACCAGGTAGGCCCTTGGCCCTTAAGGGGAGGCAGACTGCTGGATTTCCACGAATATCAAGATGCCGCCCAGGGACAAGCTGCCACCTGTGCACACTCAGGCTGCTTTGAGAGTGCCCACGGAGCTCTGCAAACTGAAACCAGGAACGTGGGGTGCTGATTGTTGTTTCCCGGGCAGAAGCCTTTGTCAGTACCAGGCAAGCCCTTGTTCCTTAGGGGTAGGCTGCTCTCTGGATTTCCACGAATATCAAGATGCCACCCAGGGATAAGCTGCCACCTGTGCCAACTCGGGCTGCTTAGAGAGTGCCCATGGAGCTCTGCAAACTGAGACCAGGAACATGGGTTGTTGGTTTTGTTTCCCCGGGCAGAAGCATTTGCAGTACCAGATAGGCCCTCGGCCCTGCTTGGCCAGCAGCCGGCTGGATTTCCACGAATATCAAGATGCCGCCCAGGGACAAGCTGCCACCTGTGCCAGCTCGGGTTTCGTAGAGTGTGCCCATGGAGCTCTGCAACCTGAGACCAGGAACGTAGGGTGCTGAGTTTTGTTTCCCCGGGCAGAAGCCATTGTCAGTACCAGGTCGGCCCTCCACCCTTAAGGGCAGGCTGGCAGCAGGATTTTCACGAATATCAAGATGCCGCCCAGGGACAAGCTGCCACCTGTGCCAACTCGGGCTGCTTTGAGATTGCCCACGGAGCTCTGCAAACTGAGACCAGGAACGTGAGTTTGTGATTTTTATTTCCCCGGGCAGAAGCCTTTGTCAGTACCAGGTAGGCCCTCGGCCCTTAAGGGCAGGCAGCCTGCTGGATTTCCATGAATATCAAGATGCCGCCCAGGGACAAGCTGCTACCTGTTGCAACTCGGGCTGCTTTGAGAGTGCCCATGGAGCTCTGCAAAGTCAGACCAGAAACGTGGAGTGCTGAGTTTTCTTTCCCCAGGCAGAATCCACTGTCAGTACCAGGTAGGCCCTTGGTCCTTAAGGGCAGGCAGCCTGCTGGATTTCCACGAATATCAAGATGCCCCCCAGGGACAAGCTGCCACCTGTGCCAACTCGCGCGGCTTTGATAGTGCCCACGGAACTCTTCAAACTGAAACCAGGAACGTGGGGTTGTGGGTTTTGTTTCCCCAGGCAAAAGCCATTGTCAGTGCCAGGTAGGCCCTCGGCCATTAGGGGCAGGCTGGCAGCAGGATTTCTACGAATATCAAGATGCCGCCCAGGGACAAGCTGCCACCTGTGCCAACTCGGGCTGCTTAGAGAGTGCCCATGGAGCTCTACAAACAGAAACCAGGAACATGGGGTGCTGAGTTTTATTTCCCCAGGCAGAAGCCTTTGTCACTACAAGATAGGCCCTCGGCCCTTCGTTCTCGGCTGCCTGCTGCAGGATTTCCACGAATATCAAGATGCCGCCCAGGGACAAGCTGCTACCTGTGCCAACTTGCGCGGCTTTGATAGTGCCCACGGAACTCCTCAAATTGAAACCCGGAACGTGGGGTGGTGGGTTTTGTTTCCCCGGTCAGAAGCCGTTGTCAGTACCAGGTAGGCCCTCCGCCCTTAGGGGCAGGCTGGCAGCAGGATTTCCACGAATATCACGATGCCGCCCAGGGACAAGCTGCCTCCTGTGCCAACTCGGGCTGCTTTGAGTGTGCCCACGGAGCTCTGCAAACTCAGACCAGGAACGTGAGTTTGTGATTTTTATTTCCCCGGACAGAAGCCTTTGTCGGTACCAGGTCGGCCTTTGGCCCTTAAGGGGAGGCAGCCTGCTGGATTTCCACGAATATCAAGATGCCGCCCAGGGACAAGCTGCCACCTGTGCACACTCAGGCTGCTTTGAGAGTGCCCACGGAGCTCTGCAAACTGAGACCAGGAACGTGGGGTGCTGATTGTTGTTTCCCGGGCAGAAGCCTTTGTCAGTACCAGGCAAGCCCTTGTTCCTTAGGGGTAGGCTGCTCTCTGGATTTCCACGAATATCAAGATGCCACCCAGGGATAAGCTGCCACCTGTGCCAACTCGGGCTGCTTAGAGAGTGCCCATGGAGCTCTGCAAACTGAGACCAGGAACATGGGTTGTTGGTTTTGTTTCCCCGGGCAGAAGCATTTGCAGTACCAGATAGGCCCTCGGGCCTGCTTGGCCAGCAGCCGGCTGGATTTCCACGAATATCAAGATGCCGCCCAGGGACAAGCTGCCACCTGTGCCAACTCGGGTTTCGTAGAGAGTGCCCATGGAGCTCTGCAACCTGAGACCAGGAACGTAGGGTGCTGAGTTTTGTTTCCCCGGGCAGAAGCCATTGTCAGTACCAGGTCGGCCCTCCACCCTTAAGGGCAGGCTGGCAGCAGGATTTTCACGAATATCAAGATGCCGCCCAGGGACAAGCTGCCACCTGTGCCAACTCGGGCTGCTTTGAGAGTGCCCACGGAGCTCTGCAAACTGAGACCAGGAACGTGAGTTTGTGATTTTTATTTCCCCGGGCAGAAGCCTTTGTCAGTACCAGGTAGGCCCTCGGCCCTTAAGGGCAGGCAGCCTGCTGGATTTCCACGAATATCAAGATGCCGCCCAGGGACAAGCTGCTACCTGTTGCAACTCGGGCTGCTTTGAGAGTTCCCATGGAGCTCTGCAAAGTCAGACCAGAAACGTGGAGTGCTGAGTTTTCTTTCCCCAGGCAGAATCCACTGTCAGTACCAGGTAGGCCCTTGGTCCTTAAGGGCAGGCAGCCTGCTGGATTTCCACGAATATCAAGATGCCCCCCAGGGACAAGCTGCCACCTGTGCCAACTCGCGTGGCTTTGATAGTGCCCACGGAACTCTTCAAACTGAAACCAGGAACGTGGGGTTGTGGGTTTTGTTTCCCCAGGCAAAAGCCATTGTCAGTGCCAGGTAGGCCCTCGGCCATTAGGGGCAGGCTGGCAGCAGGATTTCTACGAATATCAAGATGCCGCCCAGGGACAAGCTGCCACCTGTGCCAACTCAGGCTGCTTTGAGAGTGCCCATGGAACACTTGAATCTGAAACCAGGAACATGGGTTGTGGGTTTTGTTTCCCCGGGCAGAAGCATTTGCAGTGCCAGATAGGCCCTCGGCCCTGCTTGGCCGGCAGCCTGCTGGATTTCCACGAATATCAAGATGCCGCCCAGGGACAAGCTGCCACCTGTGCCACCTCAGGAATTCTTAGAGAGTGCCCCTGGAGCTCTGCAAACTGAGACCAGGAATGTGGGGTGCTGATTTTTATTTCCCCGGGCAGAAGCCTTTGTCAGTACCAGGTAGGCCCTTTGTCCTTAGTTGTAGGCTGCTCTCTGGATTTCCACGAATATCAAGATGCCGCCCAGGGACAAGCTGCCACCTGTGCCAACTCGGGCTGCTTTGAGAGTGCCCATGGAGCTCTACAAACAGAAACCAGGAACATGGGGTGCTGAGTTTTATTTTCCCGGGCAGAAGCCTTTGTCATTAGCAGATAGGCCCTCCGCCCTCTGTTCTCGGCTGCCTGCTGCAGGATTTCTACGAATATCAAGATGCCGCCCAGGGACAAGCTGCCACCTGTGCCAACTCGGGCTGCTTTGAGAGTGCCCACGGAGCTCTGCAAAGTCAGACCAGGAACGTGAGTTTGTCATTTTTATTTCCCCGGACAGAAGCCTTTGTCAGTACCAGATAGGCCCTCGGCCCTTCATTCTCGGCTGCCTGCTGCAGGATTTCCACGAATATCAAGATGCCGCCCAGGGACAAGCTGCTACCTGTGCCAACTTGCGCGGCTTTGATAGTGCCCACGGAACTCCTCAAATTGAAACCAGGAACGTGGGGTGGTGGGTTTTGTTTCCCCGGTCAGAAGCCGTTGTCAGTACCAGGTAGACCCTCCACCCTTAGGGGCAGGCTGGCAGCAGGATTTCCACGAATATCACGATGCCGCCCAGGGACAAGCTGCCTCCTGTGCCAACTCGGGCTGCTTTGAGTGTGCCCACGGAGCTCTGCAAACTCAGACCAGGAACGTGAGTTTGTGATTTTTATTTCCCCGGACAGAAGCCTTTGTCGGTACCAGGTAGGCCCTTGGCCCTTAAGGGGAGGCAGCCTGCTGGATTTCCACGAATATCAAGATGCCGCCCAGGGACAAGCTGCCACCTGTGCACACTCAGGCTGCTTTGAGAGTGCCCACGGAGCTCTGCAAACTGAAACCAGGAACGTGGGGTGCTGATTGTTGTTTCCCGGGCAGAAGCCTTTGTCAGTACCAGGCAAGCCCTTGTTCCTTAGGGGTAGGCTGCTCTCTGGATTTCCACGAATATCAAGATGCCACCCAGGGATAAGCTGCCACCTGTGCCAACTCGGGCTGCTTAGAGAGTGCCCATGGAGCTCTGCAAACTGAGACCAGGAACATGGGTTGTTGGTTTTGTTTCCCCGGGCAGAAGCATTTGCAGTACCAGATAGGCCCTCGGCCCTGCTTGGCCAGCAGCCGGCTGGATTTCCACGAATATCAAGATGCCGCCCAGGGACAAGCTGCCACCTGTGCCAGCTCGGGTTTCGTAGAGTGTGCCCATGGAGCTCTGCAACCTGAGACCAGGAACGTAGGGTGCTGAGTTTTGTTTCCCCGGGCAGAAGCCATTGTCAGTACCAGGTCGGCCCTCCACCCTTAAGGGCAGGCTGGCAGCAGGATTTTCACGAATATCAAGATGCCGCCCAGGGACAAGCTGCCACCTGTGCCAACTCGGGCTGCTTTGAGATTGCCCACGGAGCTCTGCAAACTGAGACCAGGAACGTGAGTTTGTGATTTTATTTCCCCGGGCAGAAGCCTTTGTCAGTACCAGGTAGGCCCTCGGCCCTTAAGGGCAGGCAGCCTGCTGGATTTCCATGAATATCAAGATGCCGCCCAGGGACAAGCTGCTACCTGTTGCAACTCGGGCTGCTTTGAGAGTGCCCATGGAGCTCTGCAAAGTCAGACCAGAAACGTGGAGTGCTGAGTTTTCTTTCCCCAGGCAGAATCCACTGTCAGTACCAGGTAGGCCCTTGGTCCTTAAGGGCAGGCAGCCTGCTGGATTTCCACGAATATCAAGATGCCCCCCAGGGACAAGCTGCCACCTGTGCCAACTCGCGCGGCTTTGATAGTGCCCACGGAACTCTTCAAACTGAAACCAGGAACGTGGGGTTGTGGGTTTTGTTTCCCCAGGCAAAAGCCATTGTCAGTGCCAGGTAGGCCCTCGGCCATTAGGGGCAGGCTGGCAGCAGGATTTCTACGAATATCAAGATGCCGCCCAGGGACAAGCTGCCACCTGTGCCAACTCGGGCTGCTTAGAGAGTGCCCATGGAGCTCTACAAACAGAAACCAGGAACATGGGGTGCTGAGTTTTATTTCCCCAGGCAGAAGCCTTTGTCACTACAAGATAGGCCCTCGGCCCTTCGTTCTCGGCTGCCTGCTGCAGGATTTCCACGAATATCAAGATGCCGCCCAGGGACAAGCTGCTACCTGTGCCAACTTGCGCGGCTTTGATAGTGCCCACGGAACTCCTCAAATTGAAACCCGGAACGTGGGGTGGTGGGTTTTGTTTCCCCGGTCAGAAGCCGTTGTCAGTACCAGGTAGGCCCTCCGCCCTTAGGGGCAGGCTGGCAGCAGGATTTCCACGAATATCACGATGCCGCCCAGGGACAAGCTGCCTCCTGTGCCAACTCGGGCTGCTTTGAGTGTGCCCACGGAGCTCTGCAAACTCAGACCAGGAACGTGAGTTTGTGATTTTTATTTCCCCGGACAGAAGCCTTTGTCGGTACCAGGTCGGCCTTTGGCCCTTAAGGGGAGGCAGCCTGCTGGATTTCCACGAATATCAAGATGCCGCCCAGGGACAAGCTGCCACCTGTGCACACTCAGGCTGCTTTGAGAGTGCCCACGGAGCTCTGCAAACTGAGACCAGGAACGTGGGGTGCTGATTGTTGTTTCCCGGGCAGAAGCCTTTGTCAGTACCAGGCAAGCCCTTGTTCCTTAGGGGTAGGCTGCTCTCTGGATTTCCACGAATATCAAGATGCCACCCAGGGATAAGCTGCCACCTGTGCCAACTCGGGCTGCTTAGAGAGTGCCCATGGAGCTCTGCAAACTGAGACCAGGAACATGGGTTGTTGGTTTTGTTTCCCCGGGCAGAAGCATTTGCAGTACCAGATAGGCCCTCGGGCCTGCTTGGCCAGCAGCCGGCTGGATTTCCACGAATATCAAGATGCCGCCCAGGGACAAGCTGCCACCTGTGCCAACTCGGGTTTCGTAGAGAGTGCCCATGGAGCTCTGCAACCTGAGACCAGGAACGTAGGGTGCTGAGTTTTGTTTCCCCGGGCAGAAGCCATTGTCAGTACCAGGTCGGCCCTCCACCCTTAAGGGCAGGCTGGCAGCAGGATTTTCACGAATATCAAGATGCCGCCCAGGGACAAGCTGCCACCTGTGCCAACTCGGGCTGCTTTGAGAGTGCCCACGGAGCTCTGCAAACTGAGACCAGGAACGTGAGTTTGTGATTTTTATTTCCCCGGGCAGAAGCCTTTGTCAGTACCAGGTAGGCCCTCGGCCCTTAAGGGCAGGCAGCCTGCTGGATTTCCACGAATATCAAGATGCCGCCCAGGGACAAGCTGCTACCTGTTGCAACTCGGGCTGCTTTGAGAGTTCCCATGGAGCTCTGCAAAGTCAGACCAGAAACGTGGAGTGCTGAGTTTTCTTTCCCCAGGCAGAATCCACTGTCAGTACCAGGTAGGCCCTTGGTCCTTAAGGGCAGGCAGCCTGCTGGATTTCCACGAATATCAAGATGCCCCCCAGGGACAAGCTGCCACCTGTGCCAACTCGCGTGGCTTTGATAGTGCCCACGGAACTCTTCAAACTGAAACCAGGAACGTGGGGTTGTGGGTTTTGTTTCCCCAGGCAAAAGCCATTGTCAGTGCCAGGTAGGCCCTCGGCCATTAGGGGCAGGCTGGCAGCAGGATTTCTACGAATATCAAGATGCCGCCCAGGGACAAGCTGCCACCTGTGCCAACTCAGGCTGCTTTGAGAGTGCCCATGGAACTCTTGAATCTGAAACCAGGAACATGGGTTGTGGGTTTTGTTTCCCCGGGCAGAAGCATTTGCAGTGCCAGATAGGCCCTCGGCCCTGCTTGGCCGGCAGCCTGCTGGATTTCCACGAATATCAAGATGCCGCCCAGGGACAAGCTGCCACCTGTGCCACCTCAGGAATTCTTAGAGAGTGCCCCTGGAGCTCTGCAAACTGAGACCAGGAATGTGGGGTGCTGATTTTTATTTCCCCGGGCAGAAGCCTTTGTCAGTACCAGGTAGGCCCTTTGTCCTTAGTTGTAGGCTGCTCTCTGGATTTCCACGAATATCAAGATGCCACCCAGGGATAAGCTGCCACCTGTGCCAACTCGGGCTGCTTAGAGAGTGCCCATGGAGCTCTGCAAACTGAGACCAGGAACGTGGGGTGGTGGGTTTTGTTTCCCCGGGCGGAAGCCTTTGTCAGTACCAGGTAGGCCCTCGGCCCATAGGGGCAGGCTGGCAGCCAGATTTCTACGAATATCAAGATGCCGCCCAGGGTCAAGCTGCCACCTCTGCCAACTCGGGCTGCTTTGTGTGGGCCCATGGAATTCTTAAATCTGAAACCAGGAACATGGGTTGTTGGTTTTGTTTCCCCGGGCAGAAGCATTTGCAGTACCAGATAGGCCCTCGGCCCTGCTTGGCCGGCAGCCGGCTGGATTTCTACGAATATCAAGATGCCGCCCAGGGACAAGCTGCCACCTGTGCCAACTCGGGTTGCTTAGAGAGTGCCCATGGAGCTCTGCAAACTGAGACCAGGAACGTGGGGTGCTGAGTTTTTTTTCCCCAGGCAGAAGCAGTTGTCAGTACCAGGTAGGCCCTCCATCCTTAGGCTGCAGGATTTCCACGAATATCAAGATGCCGCCTAGGGACAAGCTGCCACCTGTGCCAACTCGGGCTGCTTTGAGAGTGCCCATGGAGCTCTACAAACAGAAACCAGGAACATGGGGTGCTGAGTTTTATTTTCCCGGGCAGAAGCCTTTGTCAGTACCAGATAGGCCCTCCGCCCTGTGTTCTCGGCTGCCTGCTGCAGGATTTCCACGAATATCAAGATGCTGCCCAGGGACAAGCTGCCACCTGTGCCAACTCGGGCTGCTTTCAGAGTGCCCACGGAGCTCTGCAAACTGAGACCAGGAATGTGGGGTGCTGATTTTTGTTTCCCCGGGCAGAAGCCTTTGTCAGTACTAGGTAGGCCCTTGGTCCTTAGGGGTAGGCTGCTCTCTGGATTTCCACGAATATCAAGATGCCACCCAGGGATAAGCTGCCACCTGTGCCAACTCGGGCTGCTTAGAGAGTGCCCATGGAGCTCTGCAAACTGAGACCAGGAACGTGGGGTGGTGGGTTTTGTTTCCCCGGGCAGAAGCCTTTGTCAGTACCAGGTAGGCCCTCGGCCCTTAGGGGCAGGCTGGCGGCCAGATTTCTACGAATATCAAGATGCCGCCCAGGGTCAAGCTGCCACCTCTGCCAACTCGGGCTGCTTTGTGTGGGCCCATGGAACTCTTAAATCTGAAACCAGGAACATGGGTTGTTGGTTTTGTTTCCCCGGGCAGAAGCATTTGCAGTACCAGATAGGCCCTCGGCCCTGCTTGGCCGGCAGCCGGCTGGATTTCCACGAATATCAAGATGCCGCCCAGGGACAAGCTGCCACCTGTGCCAACTCGGGCTGCTTTGAGAGTGCCCATGGAGCTCTACAAACTGAGACCAGGAACATGAGTTTGTGGGTTTTATTTCCCCGGGCAGAAGCCTTTGTCAGTACCAGGTAGGCCCTCGGCCCTTTGGGGTAGGCTGGCAGCAGGATTTCCACGAATATCAAGATGCCGCCCAGGGACAAGCTGCCACCTGTGCCACCTCGGGAATTCTTAGAGAGTGCCCACGGAGCTCTGCAAACTGAGACCAGGAATGTGGGGTGCTGAGTTTTGTTTCCCTAGGCAGAAGCCGTTTTCAGTACCAGGTTAGCCCTCTACCCTTAGGGGCAGGCTGGCAGCAGGATTTCCACGAATATCAAGATGCCGCCCAGGGACAAGCTGCCACCTGTGCCAACTCGGGCTGCTTTGAGAGTGCCCATGGAACTCTTGAATCTGAAACCAGGAACATGGGTTTTGGGTTTTGTTTCCCCGGGCAGAAGCATTTGCAGTGCCAGATAGGCCCTCGGCCCTGCTTGGCCGGCAGCCTGCTGGATTTCCACGAATATCAAGATGCCGTCCAGGGACAAGCTGCCACCTGTGCCAACTCGGGCTGCTTTGAGAGTGCCCACGGAGCTCTGCAAACTGAGACCAGGAATGTGGGGTGCTGATTTTTATTTCCCCGGGCAGAAGCCTTTGTCAGTACCAGGTAGGCCCTTGGTCCTTAGGGGTAGGCTGCTCTCTGGATTTCCACGAATATCAAGATGCCACCCAGGGATAAGCTGCCACCTGTGCCAACTCGGGCTGCTTAGAGAGTGCCCATGGAGCTCTGCAAACTGAGACCAGGAACGTGGGGTGGTGGGTTTTGTTTCCCCGGGCGGAAGCCTTTGTCATTACCAGGTAGGCCCTCGGCCCTTAGGGGCAGGCTGGCAGCCAGATTTCTAAGAATATCAAGATGCCGCCCAGGGTCAAGCTGCCACCTCTGCCAACTCGGGCTGCTTTGTGTGGGCCCATGGAATTCTTAAATCTGAAACCAGGAACATGGGTTGTTGGTTTTGTTTCCCCGGGCAGAAGCATTTGCAGTACCAGATAGGCCCTCGGCCCTGCTTGGCCGGCAGCCGGCTGGATTTCCACGAATATCAAGATGCCGCCCAGGGACAAGCTGCCACCTGTGCCAACTCGGGCTGCTCAGAGAGTGCCCACGGAGCTCTGCAAACTCAGACCAGGAACGTGAGTTTGTGATTTTTATTTCCCCGGACAGAAGCCATTGTCGGTACCAGGTAGGCCCTTGGCCCTTAAGGAGAGGCAGACTGCTGGATTTCCACGAATATCAAGATGCCGCCCAGGGACAAGCTGCCACCTGTGCCAACTCGGGCTGCTTTGAGAGTGCCCATGGAGCTCTGCAAACTGAAACCAGGAACGTGGGGTGGTGGGTTTTGTTTCCCCAGGCAGAAGCCGTTGTGAGTACCAGGTAGGCCCTTGGTCCTTAAGGGCAGGCAGCCTGCTGGATTTCCATGAATATCAAGATGCCTCCCAGGGACAAGCTGCCACCTGTGCCAACTCGGGCTGCTTTGAGAGTGCCCATGGTGCTCTACAAACAGAAACCAGGAGCATGGGGTGCTGAGTTTCATTTTCCCGGGCAGAAGCCTTTGTCAGTACCAGATAGGCCCTCGGCCCTTCGTTCTTGGCTGCCTGCTGCAGGATTTCCACGAATATCACGATGCCGCCCAGGGACAAGCTGCCACCCGTGCCAACTCGGGCTGCTTTGAGAGTGCCCATGGAGCTCTACAAACAGAAACCAGGAACATGGGGTGCTGAGTATTATTTCCCCGGGCAGAAGCCTTTGTCAGTACCAGAGAGGCCCTCCGCCCTTCGATCTCGGCTGCCTGCTGCAGGATTTCCACGAATATCAAGATGCTGCCCAGGGACAAGATGCCACCTGTGCCAACTCGGGCTGCTTTGAGAGTGCCCACGGAGCTCTGCAAACTGAGACCAGGAATGTGGGGTGCTGATTTTTGTTTCCCCGGGCAGAAGTCTTTGTCAGTACCAGGTAGACCCTCCACCCTTAGGGGCAGGCTGGCAGCAGGATTTCTACGAATATCAAGATGTTGCCCAGGGTCAAGCTGCCACCTGTGCCAACTCGGGCTGCTTTGAGTGTGCCCATGGAACTCTTAAATCTGAAACCAGGAACATGGGTTGTTGGTTTTGTTTCCCCGGGCAGAAGCATTTGCAGTACCAGATAGGCCCTCGGCCCTGCTTGGCCGGCAGCCGGCTGGATTTCCACGAATATCAAGATGCCGCCCAGGGACAATCTGCCACCTGTGCCAACTCGTGCTGCTTTGAGAGTGCCCACGGAACTCTTCAAACTGAGACCAGGAATGTGGGGTGGTGGGTTTTGTTTCCCCAGGTAGAAGCCTTTGTCATTACCAGGTAGACCCTCCACCCTTAGGGGCAGGCTGGCAGCAGGATTTCCACGAATATCAAGATGCCGCCCAGGGACAAGCTGCCACCTGTGCCAACTCGTGCTGCTTAGAGAGTGCCCATGGAGCTCTACAAACAGAAACCAGGAACATGGGGTGCTGAGTTTTATTTTCCCGGGCAGAAGCCTTTGTCAGTACCAGATAGGCCCTCCGCCCTTTGTTCTCGGCTGCCTGCTGCAGGATTTCCACGAATATCAAGATGCTGCCCAGGGACAAGCTGCCACCTGTGCCAACTCGGGCTGCTTTCAGAGTGCCCACGGAGCTCTGCAAACTGAGACCAGGAATGTGGGGTGCTGATTTTTGTTTCCCCGGGCAGAAGCCTTTGTCAGTACTAGATAGGCCCTTGGTCCTTAGGGGTAGGCTGCTCTCTGGATTTCCACGAATATCAAGATGCTGCCCAGGGATAAGCTGCCACCTGTGCCAACTCGGGCTGCTTAGAGAGTGCCCATGGAGCTCTGCAAACTGAGACCAGGAACGTGGGGTGGTGGGTTTTGTTTCCCCGGGCAGAAGCCTTTGTCAGTACCAGGTAGGCCCTCGGCCCTTAGGGGCAGGCTGGCAGCCAGATTTCTACGAATATCAAGATGCCGCCCAGGGTCAAGCTGCCACCTGTGCCTACTCGGGCTGCTTTGTGTGGGCCCATGGAACTCTTAAATCTGAAACCAGGAACATGGGTTGTTAGTTTTGTTTCCCCGGGCAGAAGCATTTGCAGTACCAGATAGGCCCTCGGCCCTGCTTGGCCGGCAGCCGGCTGGATTTCCACGATGATCAAGATTCCGCCCAGGGACAAGCTGCCACCTGTGCAAACTCGGGCTGCTTTGAGAGTGCCCATGGAGCTCTACAAACAGAAACCAGGAACATGGGGTGCTGAGTTTTATTTTCCCGGGCAGAAGCCTTTGTCATTACCAGATAGGCCCTCCGCCCTTTGTTCTCGGCTGCCTGCTGCAGGATTTCCAGGAATATCAAGATGCCGCCCAGGGACAAGCTGCCACCTGTGCCAACTCGGGCTGCTTTGAGAGTGCCCACGGAGCTCTGCAAAGTCAGACCAGGAACGTGAGTTTGTTATTTTTATTTCCCCGGACAGAAGCCTTTGTCAGTACCAGATAAGCCCTCGGCCCTTCGTTCTCGGCTGCCTGCTGCAGGATTTCCACGAATATCAAGATGCCGCCCAGGGACAAGCTGCCACCTGAGCCAACTCGGGCTGCTTTGAGTGTGCCCACGGAGCTCTGCAAACTCAGACCAGGAACGTGAGTTTTTGAATTTTATTTCCTCGGACAGAAGCCTTTGTCGGTACCAGGTAGGCCCTTGGCCCTTAAGGGCAGGCAGCCTGCTGGATTTCCACGAATATCAAGATGCCGCCCAGGGACAAGCTGCCACCTGTGCCAACTCGGGCTGCTTTGAGAGTGCCCACGGAGCTCTGCAAACTGAAACCAGGAACGTGGGATGGTGGGTTTTGTTTCCCCAGGCAGAAGCCGTTGTGAGTAACGGGTAGGCACTTGGTCCTTAAGGGCAGGCAGCCTGCTGTATTTCCATAAATATCAAGATGCCGCCCAGGGACAAGCTGCCACCTGTGCCAACTCGGGCTGCTTTGAGAGTGCCCATGGAGCTCTACAAACAGAAACCAGGAACATGGGCTGCTGAGTTTTGTTTCCCCGGGCAGAAGCCTTTGTCCGTACCAGATAGGCCCTCGGCCCTTCGTTCTCGGCTGCCTGCTGCAGGATTTCCACGAATATCAAGATGCCGCCCAGGGACAAGCTGCCACCTGTGCCAACTCGCGCGGCTTTGAGAGTGCCCACGGAGCTCTGCAAACTGAGACCAGGAATGTGGGGTGCTGATTTTTGTTTCCCCGGGCAGAAGCCTTTGTCAATACCAGGCAGGCCTTTGTTCCTTAGGGGTAGGCTGCTCTCTCGATTTCCACGAATATCAAGATGCCACGCAGGGATAAGCTGCCACCTGTGCCAACTCGGGCTGCTTAGAGAGTGCCCATGGAGCTCCGCAAACTGAGACCAGGAACGTGGGGTGGTGGGTTTTGTTTCCCCGGGCAGAAGCTTTTGTCAGTACCAGGTAGGCCCTCGGCCCTTAGGGGCAGGCTGGCAGCCAGATTTCTACGAATATCAAGATGTTGCCCAGGGTCAAGCTGCCAACTGTGCCAACTCGGGCTGCTTTGAGTGTGCCCATGGAACTCTTAAATCTGAAACCAGGAACATGGGTTGTTGGTTTTGTTTCCCCGGGCAGAAGCATTTGCAGTACCAGATAGGCCCTCGGCCCTGCTTGGCCGGCAGCCGGCTGGATTTCCACGATGATCAAGATGCCGCCCAGGGACAAGCTGCCACCTGTGCCAACTCGGGCTGCTTTGAGTGTGCCCATGGAACTCTTAAATCTGAAACCAGGAACATGGGTTTCTGGGTTTTGTTTCCCACAGCAGGCTGCCTGCTGGATTTCCATGAATCAAGATGCCGCCCAGGGACAAGCTGCTACCTGTTGCAACTCGGGCTGCTTTGAGTGTGCCCATGGAACTCTTAAATCTGAAACCAGGAACGTGGGGTGGTGGGTTTTGTTTTCCCGGACAGAAGCCTTTGTCATTACCAGGTAGACCCTCCACCCTTAGGGGCAGGCTGGCAGCAGGATTTCCACGAATATCAAGATGCCGCCCAGGGACAAGCTGCCACCTGTGCCAACTCGGGCTGCTTTGAGAGTGCCCACGGAGCTCTGCAAACTGAGACCAGGAATGTGGGGTGCTGATTTTTGTTTCCCCGGGCAGAAGCCTTTGTCAGTACCAGGTAGGCCCTTGGTACTTATGGGTAGGCTGCTCTCTGGATTTCCACGAATATCAAGATGCCACCCAGGGATAAGCTGCCACCTGTGCCAACTCGGGCTGCTTAGAGAGTGCCCATGGAGCTCTGCAAACTGAGACCAGGAACGTGGGGTGGTGGGTTTTGTTTCCCCGGGCAGAAGCATTTGTCAGTACCAGGTAGGCCCTCGGCCCTTAGGGACAGGCTGGCAGCCAGATTTCTACGAATATCAAGATGCCGCCCAGGGTCAAGCTGCCACCTGTGCCTACTCGGGCTGCTTTGTGTGGGCCCATGGAACTCTTAAATCTGAAACCAGGAACATGGGTTGTTGGTTTTGTTTCCCGGGCAGAAGCATTTGCAGTACCAGATAGGCCCTCGGCCCTGCTTGGCCGGCAGCCGGCTGGATTTCCACGAATATCAAGATGCCGCCCAGGGACAAGCTGCCACCTGTGCCAAGTCGGGTTGCTTAGAGAGTGCCCATGGAGCTCTGCAAACTGAGACCAGGAATGTGGGGTGCTGAGTTTTATTTTCCCGGGCAGAAGCCGTTGTCAGTACCAGATAGGCCCTCCGCCCTTTGTTCTCGGCTGCCTGCTGCAGGATTTCCACGAATATCAAGATGCCGCCCAGGGACAAGCTGCCACCTGTGCCAACTCGGGCTGCTTTGAGTGTGCCCATGGAACTCTTAAATCTGAAACCAGGAACATGGGTTGTTGGTTTTGTTTCCCCGGGCAGAAGCATTTGCAGTACCAGATAGGCCCTCGGCCCTGCTTGGCCGGCAGCCGGCTGGATTTCCACGATGATCAAGATGCCGCCCAGGGACAAGCTGCCACCTGTGCCAACTCGGGCTGCTTTGAGTGTGCCCATGGAACTCTTAAATCTGAAACCAGGAACATGGGTTTCTGGGTTTTGTTTCCCACGGCAGGCTGCCTGCTGTATTTCCATGAATATCAAGATGCCGCCCAGGGACAAGCTGCTACCTGTTGCAACTCGGGCTGCTTTGAGTGTGCCCATGGAACTCTTAAATCTGAAACCAGGAACGTGGGGTGGTGGGCTTTCTTTCCCCGAGCAGAAGCCTTTGTCATTACCAGGTAGACCCTCCACCCTTAGGGGCAGGCTGGCAGCAGGATTTCCACGAATATCAAGATGCCGCCCAGGGACAAGCTGCCACCTGTGCCAACTCGGGCTGCTTTGAGAGTGCCCACGGAGCTCTGCAAACTGAGACCAGGAATGTGGGGTGCTGATTTTTGTTTCCCCGGGCAGAAGCCTTTGTCAGTACCAGGTAGGCCCTTGGTCCTTATGGGTAGGCTGCTCTCTGGATTTCCACGAATATCAAGATGCCACCCAGGGATAAGCTGCCACCTGTGCCAACTCGGGCTGCTTTCAGAGTGCCCATGGAGCTCTGCAAACTGAGACCAGGAACGTGGGGTGGTGGGTTTTGTTTCCCCGGGCAGAAGCATTTGTCAGTACCAGGTAGGCCCTCGGCCCTTAGGGGCAGGCTGGCAGCCAGATTTCTACGAATATCAAGATGCCGCCCAGGGTCAAGCTGCCACCTGTGCCAACTCGGGCTGCTTTGTGTGGGCCCATGGAACTCTTAAATCTGAAACCAGGAACATGGGTTGTTGGTTTTGTTTCCCCGGGCAGAAGACTTTGTCAGTACCAGATAGGCCCTCGGCCCTGCTTGGCCGGCAGCCGGCTGGATTTCCACGAATATCAAGATGCCGCCCAGGGACAAGCTGCCACCTGTGCCAAGTCGGGCTGCTTTGAGTGTGCCCATGGAACTCTTAAATCTGAAACCAGGAACATGGGTTTCTGGGTTTTGTTTCCCACGGCAGGCTGCCTGCTGGATTTCCATGAATATCAAGATGCCGCCCAGGGACAAGCTGCCACCTGTGCCAACTCGGGCTGCTTTGAGTGTGCCCATGGAACTCTTAAATCTGAAACCAGGAACGTGGGGTGGTGGGTTTTGTTTTCCCGGACAGAAGCCTTTGTCATTACCAGGTAGACCCTCCACCCTTAGGGGCAGGCTGGCAGCAGGATTTCCACGAATATCAAGATGCCGCCCAGGGACAAGCTGCCACCTGTGCCAACTCGGGCTGCTTTGAGAGTGCCCACGGAGCTCTGCAAACTGAGACCAGGAATGTGGGGTGCTGATTTTTGTTTCCCCGGGCAGAAGCCTTTGTCAGTACCAGGTAGGCCCTTGGTACTTATGGGTAGGCTGCTCTCTGGATTTCCACGAATATCAAGATGCCACGCAGGGATAAGCTGCCACCTGTGCCAACTCGGGCTGCTTAGAGAGTGCCCATGGAGCTCTGCAAACTGAGACCAGGAACGTGGGGTGGTGGGTTTTGTTTCCCCGGGCAGAAGCATTTGTCAGTACCAGGTAGGCCCTCGGCCCTTAGGGACAGGCTGGCAGCCAGATTTCTACGAATATCAAGATGCCGCCCAGGGTCAAGCTGCCACCTGTGCCTACTCGGGCTTCTTTGTGTGGGCCCATGGAACTCTTAAATCTGAAACCAGGAACATGGGTTGTTGGTTTTGTTTCCCGGGCAGAAGCATTTGCAGTACCAGATAGGCCCTCGGCCCTGCTTGGCCGGCAGCCGGCTGGATTTCCACGAATATCAAGATGCCGCCCAGGGACAAGCTGCCACCTGTGCCAACTCGGGTTGCTTAGAGAGTGCCCATGGAGCTCTGCAAACTGAGACCAGGAATGTGGGGTGCTGAGTTTTATTTTCCCGGGCAGAAGCCGTTGTCAGTACCAGATAGGCCCTCCGCCCTTTGTTCTCGGCTGCCTGCTGCAGGATTTCCACGAATATCAAGATGCCGCCCAGGGACAAGCTGCCACCTGTGCCAACTCGGGCTGCTTTGAGTGTGCCCATGGAACTCTTAAATCTGAAACCAGGAACATGGGTTGTTGGTTTTGTTTCCCCGGGCAGAAGCATTTGCAGTACCAGATAGGCCCTCGGCCCTGCTTGGCCGGCAGCCGGCTGGATTTCCACGATGATCAAGATGCCGCCCAGGGACAAGCTGCCACCTGTGCCAACTCGGGCTGCTTTGAGTGTGCCCATGGAACTCTTAAATCTGAAACCAGGAACATGGGTTTCTGGGTTTTGTTTCCCACGGCAGGCTGCCTGCTGGATTTCCATGAATATCAAGATGCCGCCCAGGGACAAGCTGCTACCTGTTGCAACTCGGGCTGCTTTGAGTGTGCCCATGGAACTCTTAAATCTGAAACCAGGAACGTGGGGTGGTGGGCTTTCTTTCCCCGAGCAGAAGCCTTTGTCATTACCAGGTAGACCCTCCACCCTTAGGGGCAGGCTGGCAGCAGGATTTCCACGAATATCAAGATGCCGCCCAGGGACAAGCTGCCACCTGTGCCAACTCGGGCTGCTTTGAGAGTGCCCACGGAGCTCTGCAAACTGAGACCAGGAATGTGGGGTGCTGATTTTTGTTTCCCCGGGCAGAAGCCTTTGTCAGTACCAGGTAGGCCCTTGGTCCTTATGGGTAGGCTGCTCTCTGGATTTCCACGAATATCAAGATGCCACCCAGGGATAAGCTGCCACCTGTGCCAACTCGGGCTGCTTTCAGAGTGCCCATGGAGCTCTGCAAACTGAGACCAGGAACGTGGGGTGGTGGGTTTTGTTTCCCCGGGCAGAAGCATTTGTCAGTACCAGGTAGGCCCTCGGCCCTTAGGGGCAGGCTGGCAGCCAGATTTCTACGAATATCAAGATGCCGCCCAGGGTCAAGCTGCCACCTGTGCCAACTCGGGCTGCTTTGTGTGGGCCCATGGAACTCTTAAATCTGAAACCAGGAACATGGGTTGTTGGTTTTGTTTCCCCGGGCAGAAGACTTTGTCAGTACCAGATAGGCCCTCGGCCCTGCTTGGCCGGCAGCCGGCTGGATTTCCACGAATATCAAGATGCCGCCCAGGGACAAGCTGCCACCTGTGCCAAGTCGGGTTGCTTAGAGAGTGCCCATGGAGCTCTGCAAACTCAGACCAGGAATGTGGGGTGCTGAGTTTTATTTTCCCGGGCAGAAGCCGTTGTCAGTACCAGATAGGCCCTCCGCCCTTCGTTCTCGGCTGCCTGCTGCAGGATTTCCACGAATATCACGATGCCGCCCAGGGACAAGCTGTCACCTGTGCTAACTCGGGCTGCTTTGAGAGTGCCCACGGAGCTCTACAAACAGAAACCAGGAACATGGGCTGCTGAGTTTTATTTTCCCGGGCAGAAGCCTTTGTCCGTACCAGATAGGCCCTCGGCCCTTCGTTCTCGGCTGCCTGCTGCAGGATTTCCACGAATATCACGATGCCGCCCAGGGACAAGCTGTCACCTGTGCTAACTCGGGCTGCTTTGAGAGTGCCCACGGAGCTCTGCAAACTGAAACCAGGAACGTGGGGTGGTGGGTTTTGTTTCCCCAGGCAGAAGCCTTTGTCATTACCAGGTAGGCCCTCGGTCCTTAAGGGCAGGCAGCCTGCTGGATTTCCATGAATATCAAGATGCCGCCCAGGGACAAGCTGCCACCTGTGCCAACTCGGGCTGCATTGAGAGTGCCCATGGAGCTCTACAAACCGAAACCATGAACATGGGGTGCTGAGTATTATTTCCCCGGGCAGAAGCCTTTGTCTGTACCAGATAGGCCCTCCGCCCTTCGTTCTCGGCTGCCTGCTGCAGGATTTCCACGAATATCAAGATGCTGCCCAGGGACAAGCTGCCACCTGTGCCAACTCGGGCTGCTTTGAGAGTGCCCACGGAGCTCTGCAAACTGAGACCAGGAATGTGGGGTGCTGATTTTTGTTTCCCCGGGCAGAAGCCTTTGTCAATACCAGGCAGGCCTTTGTTCCTTAGGGGTAGGCTGCTCTCTCGATTTCCACGAATATCAAGATGCCACGCAGGGATAAGCTGCCACCTGTGCCAACTCGGGCTGCTTAGAGAGTGCCCATGGAGCTCCGCAAACTGAGACCAGGAACGTGGGGTGGTGGGTTTTGTTTCCCCGGGCAGAAGCTTTTGTCAGTACCAGGTAGGCCCTCGGCCCTTAGGGGCAGGCTGGCAGCCAGATTTCTACGAATATCAAGATGTTGCCCAGGGTCAAGCTGCCAACTGTGCCAACTCGGGCTGCTTTGAGTGTGCCCATGGAACTCTTAAATCTGAAACCAGGAACATGGGTTGTTGGTTTTGTTTCCCCGGGCAGAAGCATTTGCAGTACCAGATAGGCCCTCGGCCCTGCTTGGCCGGCAGCCGGCTGGATTTCCACGATGATCAAGATGCCGCCCAGGGACAAGCTGCCACCTGTGCCAACTCGGGCTGCTTTGAGTGTGCCCATGGAACTCTTAAATCTGAAACCAGGAACATGGGTTTCTGGGTTTTGTTTCCCACGGCAGGCTGCCTGCTGGATTTCCATGAATATCAAGATGCCGCCCAGGGACAAGCTGCCACCTGTGCCAACTCGGGTTGCTTAGAGAGTGCCCATGGAGCTCTGCAAACTGAGACCAGGAATGTGGGGTGCTGAGTTTTATTTTCCCGGGCAGAAGCCGTTGTCAGTACCAGATAGGCCCTCCGCCCTTTGTTCTCGGCTTCCTGCTGCAGGATTTCCACGAATATCAAGATGCCGCCCAGGGACAAGCTGCCACCTGTGCCAACTCGGGCTGCTTTCAGAGTGCCCACGGAGCTCTGCAAACTGAGACCAGGAATGTGGGGTGCTGATTTTTGTTTCCCCGGGCAGAAGCCTTTGTCAGTACTAGGTAGGCCCTTGGTCCTTAGGGGTAGGCTGCTCTCTGGATTTCCACGAATATCAAGATGCTGCCCAGGGATAAGCTGCCACCTGTGCCAACTCGGGCTGCTTAGAGAGTGCCCATGGAGCTCTGCAAACTGAGACCAGGAACGTGGGGTGGTGGGTTTTGTTTCCCCGGGCAGAAGCCTTTGTCAGTACCAGGTAGGCCCTCGGCCCTTAGGGGCAGGCTGGCAGCCAGATTTCTACGAATATCAAGATGCCGCCCAGGGTCAAGCTGCCACCTGTGCCTACTCGGGCTGCTTTGTGTGGGCCCATGGAACTCTTAAATCTGAAACCAGGAATATGGGTTGTTAGTTTTGTTTCCCCGGGCAGAAGCATTTGCAGTACCAGATAGGCCCTCGGCCCTGCTTGGCCGGCAGCCGGCTGGATTTCCACGAATATCAAGATTCCGCCCAGGGACAAGCTGCCACCTGTGCCAACTCGGGAATTCTTAGAGAGTGCCCATGGAGCTCTACAAACAGAAACCAGGAACATGGGGTGCTGAGTTTTATTTTCCCGGGCAGAAGCCTTTGTCATTACCAGATAGGCCCTCTGCCCTTTGTTCTCGGCTGCCTGCTGCAGGATTTCCAGGAATATCAAGATGCCGCCCAGGGACAAGCTGCCACCTGTGCCAACTCGGGCTGCTTTGAGAGTGCCCACGGAGCTCTGCAAAGTCAGACCAGGAACGTGAGTTTGTCATTCTTATTTCCCCGGACAGAAGCCTTTGTCAGTACCAGATAAGCCCTCGGCCCTTCGTTTTCGGCTGCCTGCTGCAGGATTTCCACGAATATCAAGATGCCGCCCAGGGACAAGCTGCCACCTGTGCCAACTCGGGCTGCTTTGAGAGTGCCCATGGAACTCTTAAATCTGAAACCAGGAACATGGGTTTCTGGGTTTTGTTTCCCACGGCAGGCTGCCTGCTGGATTTCCATGAATATCAAGATGCCGCCCAGGGACAAGCTGCTACCTGTTGCAACTCGGGCTGCTTTGAGTGTGCCCATGGAACTCTTAAATCTGAAACCAGGAACGTGGGGTGGTGGGTTTTGTTTCCCCGAGCAGAAGCCTTTGTCATTACCAGGTAGACCCTCCACCCTTAGGGGCAGGCTGGCAGCAGGATTTCCACGAATATCAAGATGCCGCCCAGGGACAAGCTGCCACCTGTGCCAACTCGGGCTGCTTTGAGAGTGCCCACGGAGCTCTGCAAACTGAGACCAGGAATGTGGGGTGCTGATTTTTGTTTCCCCGGGCAGAAGCCTTTGTCAGTACCAGGTAGGCCCTTGGTACTTATGGGTAGGCTGCTCTCTGGATTTCCACGAATATCAAGATGCCACCCAGGGATAAGCTGCCACCTGTGCCAACTCGGGCTGCTTAGAGAGTGCCCATGGAGCTCTGCAAACTGAGACCAGGAACGTGGGGTGGTGGGTTTTGTTTCCCCGGGCAGAAGCATTTGTCAGTACCAGGTAGGCCCTCGGCCCTTAGGGGCAGGCTGGCAGCCAGATTTCTACGAATATCAAGATGCCGCCCAGGGTCAAGCTGCCACCTGTGCCTACTCGGGCTGCTTTGTGTGGGCCCATGGAACTCTTAAATCTGAAACCAGGAATATGGGTTGTTAGTTTTGTTTCCCCGGGCAGAAGACTTTGTCAGTACCAGATAGGCCCTCGGCCCTGCTTGGCCGGCAGCCGGCTGGATTTCCACGAATATCAAGATTCCGCCCAGGGACAAGCTGCCACCTGTGCCAACTCGGGAATTCTTAGAGAGTGCCCATGGAGCTCTACAAACAGAAACCAGGAACATGGGGTGCTGAGTTTTATTTTCCCGGGCAGAAGCCTTTGTCATTACCAGATAGGCCCTCCGCCCTTTGTTCTCGGCTGCCTGCTGCAGGATTTCCAGGAATATCAAGATGCCGCCCAGGGACAAGCTGCCACCTGTGCCAACTCGGGCTGCTTTGAGAGTGCCCACGGAGCTCTGCAAAGTCAGACCAGGAACGTGAGTTTGTCATTTTTATTTCCCCGGACAGAAGCCTTTGTCAGTACCAGATAAGCCCTCGGCCCTTCGTTTTCGGCTGCCTGCTGCAGGATTTCCACGAATATCAAGATGCCGCCCAGGGACAAGCTGCCACCTGTGCCAACTCGGGCTGCTTTGAGTGTGCCCATGGAACTCTTAAATCTGAAACCAGGAACATGGGTTTCTGGGTTTTGTTTCCCACGGCAGGCTGCCTGCTGGATTTCCATGAATATCAAGATGCCGCCCAGGGACAAGCTGCTACCTGTTGCAACTCGGGCTGCTTTGAGTGTGCCCATGGAACTCTTAAATCTGAAACCAGGAACGTGGGGTGGTGGGTTTTGTTTCCCCGAGCAGAAGCCTTTGTCATTACCAGGTAGACCCTCCACCCTTAGGGGCAGGCTGGCAGCAGGATTTCCACGAATATCAAGATGCCGCCCAGGGACAAGCTGCCACCTGTGCCAACTCGGGCTGCTTTGAGAGTGCCCACGGAGCTCTGCAAACTGAGACCAGGAATGTGGGGTGCTGATTTTTGTTTCCCCGGGCAGAAGCCTTTGTCAGTACCAGGTAGGCCCTTGGTACTTATGGGTAGGCTGCTCTCTGGATTTCCACGAATATCAAGATGCCACCCAGGGATAAGCTGCCACCTGTGCCAACTCGGGCTGCTTAGAGAGTGCCCATGGAGCTCTGCAAACTGAGACCAGGAACGTGGGGTGGTGGGTTTTGTTTCCCCGGGCAGAAGCATTTGTCAGTACCAGGTAGGCCCTCGGCCCTTAGGGGCAGGCTGGCAGCCAGATTTCTACGAATATCAAGATGCCGCCCAGGGTCAAGCTGCCACCTGTGCCTACTCGGGCTGCTTTGTGTGGGCCCATGGAACTCTTAAATCTGAAACCAGGAACATGGGTTGTTGGTTTTGTTTCCCGGGCAGAAGCATTTGCAGTACCAGATAGGCCCTCGGCCCTGCTTGGCCGGCAGCCGGCTGGATTTCCACGAATATCAAGATGCCGCCCAGGGACAAGCTGCCACCTGTGCCAACTCGGGTTGCTTAGAGAGTGCCCATGGAGCTCTGCAAACTGAGACCAGGAATGTGGGGTGCTGAGTTTTATTTTCCCGGGCAGAAGCCGTTGTCAGTACCAGATAGGCCCTCCGCCCTTTGTTCTCGGCTGCCTGCTGCAGGATTTCCACGAATATCAAGATGCCGCCCAGGGACAAGCTGCCACCTGTGCCAACTCAGGCTGCTTTGAGTGTGCCCATGGAACTCTTAAATCTGAAACCAGGAACATGGGTTGTTGGTTTTGTTTCCCCGGGCAGAAGCATTTGCAGTACCAGATAGGCCCTCGGCCCTGCTTGGCCGGCAGCCGGCTGGATTTCCACGATGATCAAGATGCCGCCCAGGGACAAGCTGCCACCTGTGCCAACTCGGGCTGCTTTGAGTGTGCCCATGGAACTCTTAAATCTGAAACCAGGAACATGGGTTTCTGGGTTTTGTTTCCCACGGCAGGCTGCCTGCTGGATTTCCATGAATATCAAGATGCCGCCCAGGGACAAGCTGCTACCTGTTGCAACTCGGGCTGCTTTGAGTGTGCCCATGGAACTCTTAAATCTGAAACCAGGAACGTGGGGTGGTGGGTTTTGTTTCCCCGAGCAGAAGCCTTTGTCATTACCAGGTAGACCCTCCACCCTTAGGGGCAGGCTGGCAGCAGGATTTCCACGAATATCAAGATGCCGCCCAGGGACAAGCTGCCACCTGTGCCAACTCGGGCTGCTTTGAGAGTGCCCACGGAGCTCTGCAAACTGAGACCAGGAATGTGGGGTGCTGATTTTTGTTTCCCCGGGCAGAAGCCTTTGTCAGTACCAGGTAGGCCCTTGGTCCTTATGGGTAGGCTGCTCTCTGGATTTCCACGAATATCAAGATGCCACCCAGGGATAAGCTGCCACCTGTGCCAACTCGGGCTGCTTAGAGAGTGCCCATGGAGCTCTGCAAACTGAGACCAGGAACGTGGGGTGGTGGGTTTTGTTTCCCCGGGCAGAAGCATTTGTCAGTACCAGGTAGGCCCTCGGCCCTTAGGGGCAGGCTGGCAGCCAGATTTCTACGAATATCAAGATGCCGCCCAGGGTCAAGCTGCCACCTGTGCCAACTCGGGCTGCTTTGTGTGGGCCCATGGAACTCTTAAATCTGAAACCAGGAACATGGGTTGTTGGTTTTGTTTCCCCGGGCAGAAGACTTTGTCAGTACCAGATAGGCCCTCGGCCCTGCTTGGCCGGCAGCCGGCTGGATTTCCACGAATATCAAGATGCCGCCCAGGGACAAGCTGCCACCTGTGCCAAGTCGGGTTGCTTAGAGAGTGCCCATGGAGCTCTGCAAACTGAGACCAGGAATGTGGGGTGCTGAGTTTTATTTTCCCGGGCAGAAGCCGTTGTCAGTACCAGATAGGCCCTCCGCCCTTTGTTCTCGGCTGCCTGCTGCAGGATTTCCACGAATATCAAGATGCCGCCCAGGGACAAGCTGCCACCTGTGCCAACTCGGGCTGCTTTCAGAGTGCCCACGGAGCTCTGCAAACTGAGACCAGGAATGTGGGGTGCTGATTTTTGTTTCCCCGGGCAGAAGCCTTTGTCAGTACTAGGTAGGCCCTTGGTCCTTAGGGGTAGGCTGCTCTCTGGATTTCCACGAATATCAAGATGCCGCCCAGGGACAAGCTGCCACATGTGCCAACTCGGGGTGCTTTGAGAGTGCCAATGGAGCTCTGCAAACTGAGACCAGGAACCTGGGTTTCTCGGTTTTGTTTCCCAGGTCAGGCTGCCTGCTGGATTTCCATGAATATCAAGATGCTGCCCAGGGACAAGCTGGCACCTGTGCCAATTCGGGCTACTTTGAGAGTGCCTATGGAGCTCTGCAAACTGAGATCGGGAACGTGGGTTCGCGAATTTTGTTTCCCTGGGCAGAAGCCTTTGTCTGTACCCGGTCGACCCTTTGCCCTTCGGGGCCGTCTGCCTGCTGGATTTCCACGAATATCAAGATGCCGCCCAGGGACAAGCTGCCACCTGTGCCAACTCGGGCTGCTCTGACTGTGCCTGTGGATACAACACTCTGTTTGTCTCTTAAGGGTCTAATTACAAACTGTGTTTCATAAATTATGAGTGTGTTAAATGAATGTGTTCTAGGAGTGTGGGATCCTTGAAATACTATAATTTTTGATTTTCCCATGGTTGGAAGAATGTTTTACAAGCATAATGGGAATAGTCTTTATTTAGGTACTTTTTCTTCTAGAAAGTATACCATAAGTGTTTTCTAATATTAAATGACAGAGCAGCCCGTTGATCCTTTGCTGGATATTTTTCCTATTGTTCAAAAATAACAGAAAAAGGCTCTTGCAAAGATAAGGGGAAAAAATTGCTTTAAAAAGTATTTCATTACAGCTTTTAGAGGCAATTAAAGTGCACCCGTTGCTGATGGGAAGCCGATAACTGGTTAAACATGTATTCACTTGGTACGTCTCTCTAAAGAAATACTCTAACATCAAGCAATTAATCCCTTCCATCATAGTTTTAGCCTCTTTCCTTTTTTAAATGTCAATGAAAAACATCATGAAGAACTCCATATGTATCTCTCCGATTCATCTTACATACAAAGCAACTATTTTTCCACCGGTTTGCTTGATGGTCTGCTTACTGCATTCAGCATTTTTTGCATGCTTTTTTGCTTCTTTCTGCTGTCAATACTGGCCAATACATGCCATCTGCCAATGGTAGGATTTCTCTCACCTAAGCATATGGATTGAATCCTTAAGATCACTTACGATAAAATGGATAAAAAAGGAGTTGTTTGATTCCACCTAACATTGAGTCTCTTGGTAAAGGTCACCTGGAGAAAAGTTTTTGCTTCTAGAATTCAACTCATGGATTGAAATATTTGAGAAGACTGATAGGCACTGGGGCATGGAGACACCTTCAGCCTCTGTGGATATAAAGCCCAGATTAAAATGATCAATTCTCTCAACTTGATGGACTGTACTGAGCAGAATTCTGACTAGACTCTCTTTCACACATAGAACACCCTGTTCAAGACACATGGTAAGATGAAGCTCACCTCCGGTTCCCTGCAGGTATTTGTATTTCTAATGAGTCTTTGGGATGCCTAGATGATTTTCAGATGTCTAAATTGAGACAAAGCCCACGACTTTCTCAAGATCTGGAACCACCTCCCTAGAAGGTGCAAAACACACAATGCCGCACTTGTGTCAAATTTGCCAAAGCAAGGACTAGAGCAAGAACTGGATGCAAAATACTTACACAGAGATGATAGTTTTTAAGATATTCATCAGATATTCTTCACATGGGAAGAGTCTTTGAACTCTTCTCTGATAGAACCCCAAAACTAAATGTTTTTTTTTTTCATTGAGCACTCTTCTTGCTGCAATTCTTCAACTTGGCATGGCTTAATTCAATAGCATCCAAGTCAGAGAAAAATTGGTAAAGGCAGATAGGAAAGAAAATTAGAAATTCGTTACTCAGAGTGTGAGTAGGAAGACAGGGAGCCATTCAAAAGAATAAGCAAACGAAATAGGAGCAGTGAAAATGAGACACATCCTGCATCTTTCTGGCGGGGAAGATGGATTATTTAATTAGTGACAAAATTAGAAGAGCCTGAACATTTGCTGTCCCACAACAGGAACAGAATAACCATTGGGCACGCACATAATAGCCAAAGAAACATAACAAAGAGAAGGAAATACAGAGAATAGGAAAAAGAAGTAAGACGCTTTTTTCAATCATTGAAATTCAGGAGGTGTATCTTTCTAATACACTTTTTTATACAGTAAAAGAGTAGTTATATACAGTCGGGTAAATTGCAGCTATGTATCATTTTTAGACAGGAAATGTTTTCCAAAAAACATGTACCAGATTATACCACAAGTTTCTGACTGCCAAAGAAGAAAGTACAAAACAGCAAACACTTGGGTAAAGTCCCAGGAACCAGAGATCAAGATCTACACCGATATAAGGAGAGCGGTGAGTTTTTCAAGAAGCAAAAGCGAATGCAGCTGACTATGCTTGTGGATGAAAAGCAGCTGGATTTTTTGCAATTCCATTAGGAGCGCACAAAAGCGCGGTGCTCGGCTGCCTCATGCTTCGCATGCTGCGAGATGCACAGAAATTAAGCTGAGCAAGGTTCTTCAGCTTTGCCCTTTTTCAGCAGCTGCGCCACACTGACGGACTGGAATATCTCTCGAGATCTTTTCCTTTCTCAAGAATGTATTGTTGCTGTGTCTTGACCGCACAAGGATAAGTATGAAGAGATCACAGCCATCTCGAAATAAATTCACCGCTTTATTAAAAAGATAAATGCTTCAACAATGCGCAGCCACGACAAAAATCAGGGCCAAGAGTGGGAGACGTGTGTTGTGCTGGCACCCTATTTCTGTCGGCGAAAAGTCATGGAGAAGCTTTTGGCTAGGATGCAGACGACGAGAGAGGCAGAAACCAAAAGTACGGGGCTGTCCGGAGCGAAGTGCCGCTCGCGGGCGTCTTTCGCCCGAAGCACCGCACGGGGGCGCACCGCCACCGGCACAAGCAGCAGTGCGCGAAGAAGCGGCTCATTCGCCTTCGGTAGACGGAGAGCCGGCAGCTTGCAGGAGGTGAAGCAGCAAGCCGCACAACAGCAGAATTGTGTGCGCAGCTCTCGAACTGCTGCGGGATGGTGGATTGCCACTCGCATGCCTATGAAAATCACGTTAGCATGGGAATGGAAGAAGTTTTTCGACAACTTTGCTATGCAACTTGCTAGTCCTTCTGCAACACTCCGTGGAAACTCTTGCGGGTCTCTTTGCGCTGCGAGATGCAAAGAACTGGGTGAACTCGGCAAGCAAGATCGGAAGATGTTTGCAGTGCTGGCACACTTTCTCTCTCGGCGAGAAGTCATGGAGAAGCTTTTGGCTAGGATGCAGACGACGAGAGAGGCAGAAACCAAAAGTACGGGGCTGTCCGGAGAGAAGTGCCGCTCACGGGCGTCTTTCGCCCGAAGCAGCGCACGGGGGCGCACCGCCACCGGCACAAGCAGCAGTGCGCGAAGAAGCGGCTCATTCGCCTTCGCTAGACGGAGAGCCGGCAGCTTGCAGGAGGTGAAGAAGCAAGCCGCACTACAGCAGCATACCAGCATTGTGTGCGCAGCTCTCCAACTGCTGCGGAATTCTGGATTGCTACTCGTATGCCTTTGAAAATCACGTTAGCATGCGAATGGAAGAAGTTTTTGGACAACTTTGCAATGCATCTTGCTAGTCCTTCTGCAACACTCCGTGGAAACTTGCCGGTCTCTTTGCGCTGCGAGATGCAAAGAACTGGGTGAACTCGTCAAGCAAGATCCGAAGATGTTTGCTGTGCTGGCGCACTTTCTCTCTCGGCGAGAAGTCATGGAGAAGCTTTTGGCTGGGATGCAGACGACGAGAGAGACAGAAACCAAAAGTACGGAGCTGTCGGGAGCGAAGTGCCGCTCGCGGGCGTCTTTCGTCCGAAGCAGCGCTCCGGAGCGCACCGCCACCGGCACAAGCAGCAGTGCCCGAAGAAGCGGCTCTTTCGCCTTCTGTAGACGGAGAGCCGGCAGCTTGCAGGAGGTGAAGAAGGAAGCCGCACGACACCAGCATTGTGCTCGCAGCTTACGAACTGCTGCGGGATGGTGGATTGCCACGCGCATGCCTTTGAAAATCACGTTAGCATGCGAATGGAAGAAGTTTTTGGACAACTTTGCAATGCATCTTGCTACTGCTCCTGCAACGCTCCGTGGAAACTCTTGCGGGTCTCTTTGCGCTGCGAGATGCAAAGAACTGGGTGAACTCGTCAAGCAAGATCGGAAGATGTTTGCTGTGCTGGCACACTTTCTCTCTCGGCGAGAAGTCATGGAGAAGCTTTTGGCTAGGATGCAGACGACGAGAGAGGCAGAAGCCAAAAGTACGGGGCTGTCCGGAGCGAAGTACCACTCGCAGGCGTCTTCGCCCCAAGCAGCGCTCCGGAGCGCACCGCCACCGGCACAAGCAGCAGTGAGCGAAGAAGCGGCTCTTTCGCCTTCGCTAGACGGAGAGCCGGCAGCTTGCAGGAGGTGAAGAAACAAGCCGCACAACAGCAGCATTGTGTGCGCAGCTCTCCAACTGCTGCGGGATGGTGGATTGCCACTCGTATGCCTTTTTAAAATCACGTTAGCATGCGAATGGAAGAAGTTTTTGGACAACTTTACAATGCATCTTGCTAGTGCTCCTGCAACACTCCGTGGAAACTCTTGCGGGTCTCTTTGCGCTGCGAGATGCAAAGAACTGGGTGAACTCGTCAAGCAAGATCGGAAGATGTTTGCAGTGCTGGCACACTTTCTCTCTCGGCGAGAAGTCATGGAGAAGCTTTTGGCAAGGATGCAGAAGACGAGAGAGGCAGAAGCCGGAGGTACGGAGCTGTCCGGAGCAAAGTGCCGCTCGCGGGCGTCTTTCGTCCGAAGCAGCGCTCCGGAGCGCACCGCCACCGGCACAAGCAGCAGTGCGCGAAGAAGCGGCTCTTTTGCCTTCGCTAGACGGAGAGCCGGCAGCTTGCAGCAGGTGAAGAAACAAGCCGCACGACACCAGCTTACCGGCATTGTGTGCGCAGCTCTCCAACTGCTGCGCAATTGTGGATTGCTACTCGTATGCCTTTGAAAATCACGTTAGCATGCGAATGGAAGAAGTTTTTGGACAACTTTGCAATGCATCTTGCTAGTGCTTCTGCAACACTCCGTGGAAACTCTTGCTGGTCTCTTTGCGCTGCGAGATGCAAAGAACTGGGTGAACTCGGCAAGCAAGATCCGAAGATGTTTGCAGTGCTGGCGCACTTTCTCTCTCGGCGAGAAGTCATGGAGAAGCTTTTGGCTGGGATGCAGACGACGAGAGAGACAGAAACCAAAAGTACGGAGCTGTCGGGAGCGAAGTGCCGCTCGCGGGCGTCTTTCGTCCGAAGCAGCGCTCCGGAGCGCACCGCCACCGGCACAACCAGCAGTGCCCGAAGAAGCGGCTCTTTCGCCTTCGGTAGACGGAGAGCCGGCAGCTTGCAGGAGGTGAAGAAGCAAGCCGCACGACACCAGCATTGTGCTCGCAGCTTACGAACTGCTGCGGGATGGTGGATTGCCACGCGCATGCCTTTGAAAATCACGTTAGCATGCGAATGGAAGAAGTTTTTGGACAACTTTGCAATGCATCTTGCTAGTGCTCCTGCAACGCTCCGTGGAAACTCTTGCGGGTCTCTTTGCGCTGCGAGATGCAAAGAACTGGGTGAACTCGTCAAGCAAGATCGGAAGATGTTTGCTGTGCTGGCACACTTTCTCTCTCGGCGAGAAGTCATGGAGAAGCTTTTGGCTAGGATGCAGACGACGAGAGAGGCAGAAGCCAAAAGTACGGGGCAGTCCGGAGCGAAGTACCACTCGCAGGCGTCTTCACCCGAAGCAGCGCTCCGGAGCGCACCGCCACCGGCACAAGCAGCAGTGCGCGAAGAAGCGGCTCTTTCGCCTTCGCTAGACGGAGAGCCGGCAGCTTGCAGGAGGTGAAGAAACAAGCCGCACAACAGCAGCATTGTGTGCGCATCTCTCGAACTGCTGCGGGATGGTGGATTGCCACTCGTATGCCTTTTTAAAATCACGTTAGCATGCGAATGGAAGAAGTTTTTGGACAACTTTGCAATGCATCTTGCTAGTGCTCCTGCAACACTCCGTGGAAACTCTTGCGGGTCTCTTTGCGCTGCGAGATGCAAAGAACTGGGTGAACTCGTCACGCAAGATCGGAAGATGTTTGCTGTGCTGGCACACTTTCTCTCTCGGCGAGAAGTCATGGAGAAGCTTTTGGCAAGGATGCAGAAGACGAGAGAGGCAGAAGCCGGAGGTACGGAGCTGTCCGGAGCAAAGTGCCGCTCCCGGGCGTCTTTCGTCCGAAGCAGCGCTCCGGAGCGCACCGCCACCGGCACAAGCAGCAGTGCGCGAAGAAGCGGCTCTTTTGCCTTCGCTAGACGGAGAGCCGGCAGCTTGCAGCAGGTGAAGAAACAAGCCGCACGACACCAGCTTACCGGCATTGTGTGCGCAGCTCTCCAACTGCTGCGGAATTGTGGATTGCTACTCGTATGCCTTTTAAAATCACGTTAGCATGCGAATGGAAGAAGTTTTTGGACAACTTTGCAATGCATCTTGCTAGTGCTCCTGCAACACTCCGTGGAAACTCTTGCGGGTCTCTTTGCGCTGCGAGATGCAAAGAACTGGGTGAACTTGGCAAGCAATATCGGAAGATGTTTTCTGTGCTGGCACAATTTCTCTCTCGGCGAGAAGTCATGGAGAAGCTTTTGGCAAGGATGCAGAAGACGAGAGAGGCAGAAGCCGGAGGTACGGCGCTGTCCGGAGCAAAGTGCCGCTCGCGGGCGTCTTTCGTCCGAAGCAGCGCTCCGGAGCGCACCGCCACCGGCACAAGCAGCAGTGCCCGAAGAAGCGGCTCTTTCGCCTTCTGTAGACGGAGAGCCGGCAGCTTGCAGGAGGTGAAGAAGGAAGCCGCACGACACCAGCATTGTGCTCGCAGCTTACGAACTGCTGCGGGATGGTGGATTGCCACGCGCATGCCTTTGAAAATCACGTTAGCATGCGAATGGAAGAAGTTTTTGGACAACTTTGCAATGCATCTTGCTACTGCTCCTGCAACGCTCCGTGGAAACTCTTGCGGGTCTCTTTGCGCTGCGAGATGCAAAGAACTGGGTGAACTCGTCAAGCAAGATCGGAAGATGTTTGCTGTGCTGGCACACTTTCTCTCTCGGCGAGAAGTCATGGAGAAGCTTTTGGCTAGGATGCAGACGACGAGAGAGGCAGAAGCCAAAAGTACGGGGCTGTCCGGAGCGAAGTACCACTCGCAGGCGTCTTCGCCCCAAGCAGCGCTCCGGAGCGCACCGCCACCGGCACAAGCAGCAGTGAGCGAAGAAGCGGCTCTTTCGCCTTCGCTAGACGGAGAGCCGGCAGCTTGCAGGAGGTGAAGAAACAAGCCGCACAACAGCAGCATTGTGTGCGCAGCTCTCCAACTGCTGCGGGATGGTGGATTGCCACTCGTATGCCTTTTTAAAATCACGTTAGCATGCGAATGGAAGAAGTTTTTGGACAACTTTACAATGCATCTTGCTAGTGCTCCTGCAACACTCCGTGGAAACTCTTGCGGGTCTCTTTGCGCTGCGAGATGCAAAGAACTGGGTGAACTCGTCAAGCAAGATCGGAAGATGTTTGCAGTGCTGGCACACTTTCTCTCTCGGCGAGAAGTCATGGAGAAGCTTTTGGCAAGGATGCAGAAGACGAGAGAGGCAGAAGCCGGAGGTACGGAGCTGTCCGGAGCAAAGTGCCGCTCGCGGGCGTCTTTCGTCCGAAGCAGCGCTCCGGAGCGCACCGCCACCGGCACAAGCAGCAGTGCGCGAAGAAGCGGCTCTTTTGCCTTCGCTAGACGGAGAGCCGGCAGCTTGCAGCAGGTGAAGAAACAAGCCGCACGACACCAGCTTACCGGCATTGTGTGCGCAGCTCTCCAACTGCTGCGCAATTGTGGATTGCTACTCGTATGCCTTTGAAAATCACGTTAGCATGCGAATGGAAGAAGTTTTTGGACAACTTTGCAATGCATCTTGCTAGTGCTTCTGCAACACTCCGTGGAAACTCTTGCTGGTCTCTTTGCGCTGCGAGATGCAAAGAACTGGGTGAACTCGGCAAGCAAGATCCGAAGATGTTTGCAGTGCTGGCGCACTTTCTCTCTCGGCGAGAAGTCATGGAGAAGCTTTTGGCTGGGATGCAGACGACGAGAGAGACAGAAACCAAAAGTACGGAGCTGTCGGGAGCGAAGTGCCGCTCGCGGGCGTCTTTCGTCCGAAGCAGCGCTCCGGAGCGCACCGCCACCGGCACAACCAGCAGTGCCCGAAGAAGCGGCTCTTTCGCCTTCGGTAGACGGAGAGCCGGCAGCTTGCAGGAGGTGAAGAAGCAAGCCGCACGACACCAGCATTGTGCTCGCAGCTTACGAACTGCTGCGGGATGGTGGATTGCCACGCGCATGCCTTTGAAAATCACGTTAGCATGCGAATGGAAGAAGTTTTTGGACAACTTTGCAATGCATCTTGCTAGTGCTCCTGCAACGCTCCGTGGAAACTCTTGCGGGTCTCTTTGCGCTGCGAGATGCAAAGAACTGGGTGAACTCGTCAAGCAAGATCGGAAGATGTTTGCTGTGCTGGCACACTTTCTCTCTCGGCGAGAAGTCATGGAGAAGCTTTTGGCTAGGATGCAGACGACGAGAGAGGCAGAAGCCAAAAGTACGGGGCAGTCCGGAGCGAAGTACCACTCGCAGGCGTCTTCACCCGAAGCAGCGCTCCGGAGCGCACCGCCACCGGCACAAGCAGCAGTGCGCGAAGAAGCGGCTCTTTCGCCTTCGCTAGACGGAGAGCCGGCAGCTTGCAGGAGGTGAAGAAACAAGCCGCACAACAGCAGCATTGTGTGCGCATCTCTCGAACTGCTGCGGGATGGTGGATTGCCACTCGTATGCCTTTTTAAAATCACGTTAGCATGCGAATGGAAGAAGTTTTTGGACAACTTTGCAATGCATCTTGCTAGTGCTCCTGCAACACTCCGTGGAAACTCTTGCGGGTCTCTTTGCGCTGCGAGATGCAAAGAACTGGGTGAACTCGTCACGCAAGATCGGAAGATGTTTGCTGTGCTGGCACACTTTCTCTCTCGGCGAGAAGTCATGGAGAAGCTTTTGGCAAGGATGCAGAAGACGAGAGAGGCAGAAGCCGGAGGTACGGAGCTGTCCGGAGCAAAGTGCCGCTCCCGGGCGTCTTTCGTCCGAAGCAGCGCTCCGGAGCGCACCGCCACCGGCACAAGCAGCAGTGCGCGAAGAAGCGGCTCTTTTGCCTTCGCTAGACGGAGAGCCGGCAGCTTGCAGCAGGTGAAGAAACAAGCCGCACGACACCAGCTTACCGGCATTGTGTGCGCAGCTCTCCAACTGCTGCGGAATTGTGGATTGCTACTCGTATGCCTTTTAAAATCACGTTAGCATGCGAATGGAAGAAGTTTTTGGACAACTTTGCAATGCATCTTGCTAGTGCTTCTGCAACACTCCGTGGAAACTCTTGCCGGTCTCTTTGCGCTGCGAGATGCAAAGAACTGGGTGAACTCGTCAAGCAAGATCCGAAGATGTTTGCAGTGCTGGCGCACTTTCTCTCTCGGCGAGAAGTCATGGAGAAGCTTTTGGCTGGGATGCAGACGACGAGAGAGACAGAAACCAAAAGTACGGAGCTGTCGGGAGCGAAGTGCCGCTCGCGGGCGTCTTTCGCCCGAAGCAGCGCTCCGGAGCGCACCGCCACCGGCACAACCAGCAGTGCGCGAAGAAGCGGCTCTTTCGCCTTCGCTAGACGGAGAGCCGGCAGCTTGCAGGAGGTGAAGAAACAAGCCGCACAACAGCAGCATTGTGTGCGCAGCTCTCCAACTGCTGCGGGATGGTGGATTGCCACTCGTATGCCTTTGAAAATCACGTTAGCATGCGAATGGAAGAAGTTTTTGGACAACTTCTTGCTAGTGCTTCTGCACCACTCCGTGGAAACTCTTGCAAGTCTCTTTGCGCTGCGAGATGCAAAGAACTGGGTGAACTTGTCAAGCAAGATCGGTAGATGTTTGCAGTGCTGGCACACTTTCTCTCTCGGCGAGAAGTCATGGAGAAGCTTTTGGCTGGGATGCAGACGACAAGAGAGACAGAAGCCGGAGGTACGGAACTGTACGGAGCAAAGTGCCGCTGGCCGGCGTCTTTCGCACGAAGCAGCGCTCCGGAGCGCACCGCCACCGGCACAAGCAGCAGTGCGCGAAGAAGCGGCTGTTTCGCTTTCGGTAAACGGGGGGCCGGCAGCTTGCAGCAGGTGAAGAAACAAGCCACACGACACCAGCTTACCGGCATTGTGTGCGCAGCTGTCGAATTGATGCGGGATAGTGGTTTGCTACTCGTATGCCTTTTTAAAATCACGTTAGCATGCGAATGGAAGAAGTTTTTGGACAACTTTGCAATGCATCTTGCTAGTGCTCCTGCAACACTCCCTGGAAACTCTTGCGGGTCTCTTTGCGCTGCGAGATGCAAAGAACTGGGTGAACTCGGCAAGCAAGATCGGTAGGTGTTTGCTGTGCTGGCACACTTTCTCTCTTGACGAGAAGTCATGGAGAAGCTTTTGGCTAGGATGCAGACGACGAGAGTGGCAGAAGCCGGAGGTACGGAGCTGTCCGGAGCAAAGTGCCGCTCGCGGGCGTTTTTCTCCCGAAGCAGCGCTCCGGAGCGCACCGCCACCGGCACAACCAGCAGTGCGCGAAGAAGCGGCTGTTTCGCCTTCGCTAGACGGAGAGCCGGCAGCTTGTAGTAGGTGAAGAAGCAAGCCGCACGACACCAGCTTACCGGCATTGTGTGCGCAGCTGTCGAACTGATGCGGGATAGTGGTTTGCTACTCGTATGCCTTTGAAAATCACGTTAGCATGCGAATGGAGGAAGTTTTTGGACAACTTTGCAATGCATCTTGCTAGTGCTCCTGCCACACTCCGTGGAAACTCTTGCTGGTCTCTTTGCGCTGCGAGATGCAAAGAACTGGGTGAACTCGTCAAGCAAGATCGGAAGATGTTTGCTGTGCTGGCACACTTTCTCTCTCGGCGAGAAGTCATGGAGAAGCTTTTGGCTAGGATGCAGACGACGAGAGAGGCAGAAGCCAAAAGTACGGAGCTTTCCGGAGCGAAGTGCCACTCGCAGGCGTCTTCGCCTGAAGCAGCGCTCCCGAGCGCAGCGCCACCGGCACAAGCAGCAGTGCGCGAAGAAGCGGCTGTTTCGCTTTCGCTAGACGGAGAGCCGGCAGCTTGCAGGAGGTGAAGAAGCAAGCCGCACGACACCAGCTTACCGGCATTGTGTGCGCAGCTGTCGAACTGATGCGGGATAGTGGTTTGCTACTCGTATGCCTTTGAAAATCACGTTAGCATGCGAATGGAAGAAGTTTTTGGACAACTTTGCAATGCATCTTGCTAGTGCTCCTGCAACACTCCGTGGAAACTCTTGCGGGTCTCTTTGCGCTGCGAGATGCAAAGAACTGGGTGAACTCGGCAAGCAATATCGGAAGATGTTTTCTGTGCTGGCACAATTTCTCTCTCGGCGAGAAGTCATGGAGAAGCTTTTGGCAAGGATGCAGACGACGAGAGAGGCAGAAGACGGAGGTACGGAGCTGTCGGGAGCGAAGTGCCGCTCGCGGGCGTCTTTCGCCCGAAGCAGCGCTCCGGAGCGCACCGCCACCGGCACAACCAGCAGTGCCCGAAGAAGCGGCTCTTTCGCCATCGCTAGACGGAGAGCCGGCAGCTTGCAGCAGGTGAAGAAACAAGCCGCACAACAGCAGCATTGTGTGCGCATCTCTCGAACTGCTGCGGGATGGTGGATTGCCACACGTATGCCTTTTTAAAATCACGTTAGCATGCGAATGGAAGAAGTTTTTGGACAACTTTGCAATGCAACTTGCTAGTGCTTCTGCAACACTCCGTGGAAACTCTTGCGGGTCTCTTTGCGCTGCGAGATGCAAAGAACTGGGTGAACTCGTCAAGCAAGATCCGAAGATGTTTGCTGTGCTGGCACACTTTCTCTCTCGGCGAGAAGTCATGGAGAAGCTTTTGGCTGGGATGCAGACGACGAGAGAGACAGAAACCAAAAGTACGGAGCTGTCGGGAGCGAAGTGCCGCTCGCGGGCGTCTTTCGCCCGAAGCAGCGCTCCGGAGCGCACCGCCACCGGCACAACCAGCAGTGCCCGAAGAAGCGGCTCTTTCGCCTTCGCTAGACGGAGAGCCGGCAGCTTGCAGGAGGTGAAGAAACAAGCCGCACAACAGCAGCATTGTGTGCGCAGCTCTCCAACTGCTGCGGGATGGTGGATTGCCACTCGTATGCCTTTGAAAATCACGTTAGCATGCGAATGGAAGAAGTTTTTGGACAACTTTGCAATGCAACTTGCTAGTGCTCCTGCAACGCTCCGTGGAAACTCTTGCGGGTCTCTTTGCGCTGCGAGATGCAAAGAACTGGGTGAACTCGTCAAGCAAGATCGGAAGATGTTTGCAGTGCTGGCACACTTTCTCTCTCGGCGAGAAGTCATGGAGAAGCTTTTGGCTAGCATGCAGACGACGAGAGAGGCAGAAGACGGAGGTACGGAGCTGTCCGGAGCAAAGTGCCGCTCGCGGGCGTCTTTCGTCCGAAGCAGCGCTCCGGAGCGCACCGCCACCGGCACAAGCAGCAGTGCGCGAAGAAGCGGCTCTTTCGCCTTCGCTAGACGGAGAGCCGGCAGCTTGCAGGAGGTGAAGAAACAAGCCGCACGACACCAGCTTACCGGCATTGTGTGCGCAGCTGTCGAACTGATGCGGGATAGTGGTTTGCTACTCGTATGCCTTTGAAAATCACGTTAGCATGCGAATGGAGGAAGTTTTTGGACAACTTTGCAATGCATCTTGCTAGTGCTCCTGCCACACTCCCTGGAAACTCTTGCGGGTCTCTTTGCGCTGCGAGATGCAAAGAACTGGGTGAACTCGTCAAGCAAGATCGGAAGATGTTTGCTGTGCTGGCACACTTTCTCTCTCGGCGAGAAGTCATGGAGAAGCTTTTGGCTAGGATGCAGACGACGAGGGAGGCAGAAGCCGGAGGTACGGAGCTTTCCGGAGCGAAGTGCCACTCGCAGGCGTCCTTCACCGAAGCAGCGCTCCCGAGCGCAGCGCCACCGGCACAAGCAGCAGTGCGCGAAGAAGCGGCTGTTTCGCTTTCGCTAGACGGAGAGCCGGCAGCTTGCAGGAGGTGAAGAAGCAAGCCGCACGACACCAGCTTACCGGCATTGTGTGCGCAGCTGTCGAACTGATGCGGGATAGTGGTTTGCTACTCGTATGCCTTTGAAAATCACGTTAGCATGCGAATGGAAGAAGTTTTTGGACAACTTTGCAATGCATCTTGCTAGTGCTCCTGCAACACTCCGTGGAAACTCTTGCGGGTCTCTTTGCGCTGCGAGATGCAAAGAACTGGGTGAACTTGGCAAGCAATATCGGAAGATGTTTTCTGTGCTGGCACAATTTCTCTCTCGGCGAGAAGTCATGGAGAAGCTTTTGGCAAGGATGCAGAAGACGAGAGAGGCAGAAGCCGGAGGTACGGCGCTGTCCGGAGCAAAGTGCCGCTCGCGGGCGTCTTTCGTCCGAAGCAGCGCTCCGGAGCGCACCGCCACCGGCACAACCAGCAGTGCCCGAAGAAGCGGCTCTTTCGCCATCGCTAGACGGAGAGCCGGCAGCTTGCAGCAGGTGAAGAAACAATCCGCACAACAGCGATTGTGTGCGCATCTCTGGAACTGCTGCGGGATGGTGGATTGCCACTCGTATGCCTTTTTAAAATCACGTTAGCATGCGAATGGAAGAAGTTTTTGGACAACTTTGCAATGCATCTTGCTAGTGCTTCTGCAACACTCCGTGGAAACTCTTGCGGGTCTCTTTGCGCTGCGAGATGCAAAGAACTGGGTGAACTCGTCAAGCAAGATCCGAAGATGTTTGCTGTGCTGGCACACTTTCTCTCTCGGCGAGAAGTCATGGAGAAGCTTTTGGCTGGATGCAGACGACGAGAGAGACAGAAACCAAAAGTACGGAGCTGTCGGGAGCGAAGTGCCGCTCGCGGGCGTCTTTCGCCCGAAGCAGCGCTCCGGAGCGCACCGCCACCGGCACAAGCAGCAGTGCGCGAAGAAGCGGCTCTTTCGCCTTCGCTAGACGGAGAGCCGGCAGCTTGCAGGAGGTGAAGAAACAAGCCGCACAACAGCAGCATTGTGTGCGCAGCTCTCCAACTGCTGCGGGATGGTGGATTGCCACTCGTATGCCTTTGAAAATCACGTTAGCATGCGAATGGAAGAAGTTTTTGGACAACTTCTTGCTAGTGCTTCTGCACCACTCCGTGGAAACTCTTGCGGGTCTCTTTGCGCTGCGAGATGCAAAGAACTGGGTGAACTCGTCAAGCAAGATCGGTAGATGTTTGCTGTGCTGGCACACTTTCTCTCTTGACGAGAAGTCATGGAGAAGCTTTTGGCTAGGATGCAGACGACGAGAGAGGCAGAAGCCGGAGGTACGGAGATGTCCGGAGCAAAGTGCCGCTCGCGGGCGTTTTTCTCCCGAAGCAGCGCTCCGGAGCGCACCGCCACCGGCACAACCAGCAGTGCGCGAAGAAGCGGCTCTTTCGCCTTCGGTAGACGGAGAGCCGGCAGCTTGCAGCAGGTGAAGAAGCAAGCCGCACGACACCAGCATTGTGCTCGCAGCTTACGAACTGCTGCGGGATGGTGGATTGCCACTCGTATGCCTTTGAAAATCACGTTAGCATGCGAATGGAAGAAGTTTTCGGACAACTTTGCAATGCAACTTGCTAGTGCTCCTGCAACACTCCGTGGAAACTCTTGCGGGTCTCTTTGCCCGGCGAGATGCAAAGAACTGGGTGAACTCGGCAAGCAAGATGGGAAGATGTTTGCAGTGCTGGCACACTTTCTCTCTCGGCGAGAAGTCATGGAGAAGCTTTTGGCTAGGATGCAGACGACGAGAGAGGCAGAAGGCGGAGGTACGGAGCTGTCCGGAGCGAAGTGCCGCTCCCGGCCGTCTTTCGCCCGAAGCAGCGCTCCGGAGCGCAGCGCCACCGGCAAAAGCAGCAGTGCGAGAAGAAGCGGCTGTTTCGCCTTCGGTAGACAAAGAGCCGGCAGCTTGCAGGAGTTGAAGAAGCAAGCAACACAACACAAGCCCCTTGGAATTCGCTGGTAGCTAGATTTCCACGAATATAAAGTTGCCACCCAGAGACAGGTCGCCACCAATGCCATCTCGGGCTGCTGTGAGAGTGCCCAGGGAGCTCTGCAAACTGACACCAGGAACGTGGGGTGGTGGGTTTTATTTCCCCGGACAGAAGCATTTGTCATTACCAGGAAGTCCCTTGGCCCTTAGGGGCCAGCAGCTCGCTGGATTTCCATGAATATCAAGATGCCGCCCAGGGACAAGCTGCCACCTGTGCCAACTCGCGCTGCATTGAGAGTCCCCAAGGAGCTCTGCAAACTCAGACCATTAACCGCGGTGGTGGGTTTTATTTCTCCGGGCAGAAGCCTTTGTCAGTACCAGTTAGGCCCTTTTTCCTTAGGGGTAGGCTGCTGTCTGGATTTCCACGAATATCAAAATGCATCCCAGGGACAAGCTGCCACCTGTGCCAACTCGTGCGGCTTTGAGTGTGCTCATGGAGCTCTTCAAACTGAGACCAGGAACGTGGGCTGGTGGGTTTTGCATTCCCGGGCAGAAGCCTTTGCCAGTACCAGGTAGGCCCTCGGCCCTCCGGGGCGGGCTGGCTGCAGGATTTCCACGAATTTCAAGATGCCACCCAGGGACAAGCTGCCCCCTCTGTCAGCTCGGGCTTCTTTGAGAGTGCCCATGGAGCTCTGCAAACTGAGACCAGGAACGTGAGGTCGTGAATTTTGTTTTCCCGGGCAGAAGCCTTTGTCAGTACCAGGTAGGCCCTCGGCCCTTAGGGGCAGGTGGGCAGCAGGATTTCCACCAATATCAAGATGCCACCCAGGGACAAGCTGCCACCTGTGCCAACTCGCGCTGCTTTGAGAGTGCCCACGGAACTCTGCAAACTGAGACCAGGAACGTGGGGTGCTGGGTTTTGTTTCCCCGGGCAGAAGCATTTGCAGTACCAGGTAGGCCCTTGGTCCTTAAGGGTAGGCTGCCTGCTGGCTTTCCACGAATATCAAGATGCCGCCCAGGGACAAGCTGCCACCTGTGCCAACTCGGGCTGCTTTGAGAGTGCCCATGGAGCTCTGCAAACTGAGACCAGGAACGTGGGCTGGTGAGTTTTGTTTTCCGGGCAGAATCCTTTGTCAGTACCAGATAGTCCGACGGCCCTTAGGAGCCAGCTGGTGGCTGGATTTCCGCGACTATCAAGATGCCGCCCAGGGACAAGTTGCCACCTGTGCCAACTTGGTCTGCGTTGAGTGTGCCCATGGAGCTCTGCAAACTGAGACCAGGAACGTGGGGTGCTGAGTTTAATTTTCCGGGGCAGAAGC
>NW_024037384.1:0-42993 GCF_015832195.1 Motacilla alba alba
TGAGACCAGGAACGTCGGGTAGTGGGTTTAGTTTTGCTGTGCAGAAGACTTTACCTCTATTAGGTCGGCCCTCCACCCATAGCGGCCGGCTGACTTCTGGATTTCCACGAATATCAAGATCCCGCCCAGGGACAAGCTGCCACCTGTGCCAACTCGGGCTGCTTTGAGAGTGCCCACGGAGCTCTGCAAACTGAGACCAGGAACGTGGGAAGAGAGGTTTTATTTCTGAGGCAAAAGCCTTTGTCATTACCAAGTAGGCCCTTGTAGCTTAGGGGCCGTCTGCCGGCTGGATTTCCAGGAATATCAAGATGCCGCCCAGGGACAAGCTGCCACCTGTGGCAACTCGGGCTGCTTTGAGAGTGCCCACGGAGCTCTGCAAACTGAAACATGAAACTTGGGGTGGTGGGTTTTCTTGCCCCGGGCAGAAGCCTTTGTCAGTACCAGGTAGGCCCTTGTTCCTTAAGGTCAGGCAGCCTGCTGGATTTCCACGAATATCAAGATGCCGCCCAGGGACAAGCTGCCACCTGTGCCAACATGGGCTGCTTTGAGAGTGCCCACGGAGCTCTGCAAACTGAGACCAGGAACGTGGGCTGGTGGGTTTTGTTTCCCCGGGCAGAAACCTTTGTCAGTACCAGGTAGGCCCTTGTTCCTTAGGGCCAGTCTGCCCGCTGGATTTCCACAAATATCAAGATGCCGCCCAGGGACAAGCTGCCACCTGTGCCAACTCGGGCTGCTTTGAGAGTGCCCACGGAACTCTCCAAACTGAGACCAGGAACGTGGGATGGTGGGTTTTGTTTCCCCGGGCAGAAGCCTTTGTCAGTACCAGGTAGGCCCTTGTTCCTCAGGGGCAGGCTGCCTGCTAGATTTCCACGAATATCAAGGTGCCGCCCAGGGACAAGCTACCAATGTGCCAACTCGCGCTTCTTTGAGAGTGCCCACGGGCCTCTTCAATCTGAGCCCAGGAACGTTGGGTGCTGGGTTTTATTTCCCCGGGCAGAAGCCTTTCTCTGTAACAGGTAGGCCCTAGTTCCTCAGAGGTAGGCTGCCTTCTGGAATTCCAGAAATATAAGATGCCGCCCAGGGACAAGCTGCCACCCGTGCCAACTCGGGCTGCTTTGAAAGTGCCCATGGAGCTCTGCAAACTGAGACCAGGAACGTGGGTTGCCAAATTTTGTTTCCCTTGGAAGAATCCTTTGTCAGTACCAGGTAGGCCCTCGGCCCTTCGGGGCCGGCTGCTTGCTGGATTTCAACGTCTATCAAGGTGCCGCCCAGGCACAAGCAGCCACCTGTGCCAACTCGGGCAGCTTTGAGAGTGCCCAGGGAGCTCTGCAAACTGAGACGAGGAACGTGGGGTTGTGGCTTTTGTTTCCCCGGGCAGAAGCCTTTGTCAGTAGCAGGTAGGCTCTTGTTCCTCAGCGGCAGGCGGCCTGCTAGATTTCCACGAATATGAAGGTGCCGCCCAGGGACAAGCTGCCACCTGTGCCAACTCGGGCTGCTTGGAGAGTGCCCATGGAGCTCTGCAAACTGAGACCAGGAACGTGAGCTGGTGGGTTTTGTTTCCCCGGGCAGATGCATTTGCAGTACCAGGTAGGCCCTTGGTCCTTAAGGGCTGGCTGTCTCCTGGATTTCCACGAATATCAAGATGCTTCCCAGGGACAAGCTGCCACCTGTGCCAACTCGTGCTACTTTGAGAGTAGCCTTGGAATTCTTAAAACTGAGACCAGGAACGTGGGGTCATGGGATCTGTTTCCCCAGGCAGAAGCATTTGTCTGTCCAAGGTAGGCCCTCGGCCATTCTGGGACGTCCGCCTGCTGGATTTCCACGAATATCAAGATGCCGCCCAGGGACCAGCTGCTACCTGTGGCAACAATTGCTGACTTGAGAGTGCCCATGGAGCTCTTCAAACTGATACCAGGAACGTGGTGTTATGGGTTTTCTTTCCCCGGGCAGAAGCATTTGTCAGTACCAGGTAGGCTCTTGTTCCTTAGGGGTAGGCTGCTGTCTGGATTTCCACGAATATCAAGCTGCCGCCCAGGCACAAGCTGCCACCTGTGCCAACTCGGGCTGCTTTGAGAGTGCCCATGGAGCTCTGCAAACTGAGATCAGGAACGTGAGCTGGTGGGTTTTGTTTCCTCGGGCAGATGCATTTGCAGTACCAGGTAGGCCCTTGGTCCTTAAGGGCTGGCTGTCTCCTGGATTTCCACGAATATCAAGATGCTTCCCAGGGACAAGCTGCCACCTGTGCCAACTCGTGCTACTTTGAGAGTAGCCTTGGTATTCTTAAAACTGAGACCAGGAACGTGGGGTCATGGGATCTGTTTCCCCAGGCAGAAGCCTTTGTCAGTACCAGGTAGGCCCTCGGCCCTAAGGAGCCTGCTGCCGGCTGGATTTCGACGAATATCAGGATGCCGCCCAGGGACAAGCTACCACTGTGCCAACTCGAGCTTCTTTGAGAGTGCCCACGGAGCTCTGCAAACTGAGGCCAGGAACGTGGTGTGGTGGGTTTTGTTTCCCCGGGCAGAAGCCTTTTTCAGTACCAGGAAGGCCCTCGGGCCTAAGGTGGAGGCTGATAGCAGGATTTTCACGAATATCAAGCTGCCGCCCAGGGACAAGCTGCCACCTGTGCCAACTCGCAATGCTTTGAGAGTGCCCACGGAGCTCTGCAAACTGAGACGAGGAACGTGGGGTTCTGGGTTTTGTTTCCCCGGGCAGAAGCCTTTCTCTGTAACAGGTAGGCCCTAGTTCCTCAGAGGTAGGCTGCCTGCTGGAATTCCACAAATATAAGATGCCGCCCAGGGACAAGCTGCCACCTGTGCCAACTCGGGCTGCTTTGAAAGTGCCCATGGAGCTCTGCAAACTGAGACCAGGAACGTGGGTTGCCGAATTTTGTTTCCCCGGGCAGAAGCCTTTGTCAGTACCAGGTAGGGCCGTGCTCCTGAGGGGCAGGCTTCTTGCTGGTTTTCCACGAATATCAAGATGCCGCCCAGGGACAAGCTGCCACCTGTGCCAACTCGGGCTGCTTTGAGAGCGCCCATGGAGCTCTGCAATCTGAGATCTGGAACGTGGGGTGGTGGGTTTTGTTTCCCCGGGCAGAAGCCTTTGTCAGTACCAGGTAGGCCCTCGGCCCTAATAGGCCGGTTGCAGGCTGGATTTCCACGAATAACACGATGCTGCCCAGGGACAAGCTGCCACCTGTGCCGACTCGGGTTGTTTTGAGAGTGCCCACGGAACTCTTCTAACTGAAACATGGAACTTCGGCTGGTGGGTTTTGTTTCCCCGGGCAGAAGCCTTTGTCAGTACCATGTAGGCCCTCGGCCCTAATAGGCCGGTTGCAGGCTGGATTTCCACGAATAACAAGATGCTGCCCAGGGACAAGCTGCCACCTGTGCCAACTCGGGTTGTTTTGAGAGTGCCCACGGAACTCTTCTAACTGAAACATGGAACTTCGGCTGGTGGGTTTTGTTTCCCCGGGCAGAAGCCTTTGTCAGTACCATGTAGGCCCTCGGCCCTAATAGGCCGGTTGCAGGCTGGATTTCCACGAATAACAAGATGCTGCCCAGGGACAAGCTGCCACCTGTGCCAACTCGGGTTGTTTTGAGAGTGCCCACGGAACTCTTCTAACTGAAACATGGAACTTCGGCTGGTGGGTTTTGTTTCCCCGGGCAGAAGCCTTTGTCAGTACCAGGTAGGCCCTTGTTCCTTAAGGGCAGGCCGCCTACTGGATTTCCTGGAATATCAAGATGCCGCCCAGGGACAAGCTGCCACCTGTGCCAACTCGGGCTGCTTTGAGAGTGCCTACGGAGCTCTGCAAACTGAGACCAGGAACGTGGGGTGCTGAGTTTTGTTTTCCCGGGCAGAAGCCTTTTTCAGTACCAGGTCGGCCCTTGGTCCTTTAGGTAGGCAGCCTTCTGGATTTCCATGAATATCAAGATACTGCCGAGGGACAAGCTGCCACCTGTGGTAACTCGGGCTGCTTTGAGAGTGCCCATGGAGCTCTGCAAACTGAGACCAGGAACGTGGGGTGGTGGGTTTTGTTTCCTAGGCAGAAGGCTTTGTCAGTACCAGGTAGGCCCTCGGCCCTAAGGAGCCTGCTGCCGGCTGGATTTCGACGAATATCAGGATACCGTCCAGCGACAAACTGCCACCTGTGCCAACTCGAGCTTCTTTGAGAGTGCCCATGGATCTCTGCAAACTGAGACCAGGAACGTGGTGTGGTGGGTTTTGTTTCCCCGGGCAGAAGCATTTTTCAGTACCAGGAAGGCCCTCGGGCCTAAGGTGGAGGCTGATAGCAGGATTTTCACGAATATCAAGCTGCCGCCCAGGGACAAGCTGCCACCTGTGCCAACTCGCGCTGTTTTGCGAGTGCCCACGGAGCTCTGCAAACTGAGACAAGGAACGTGGGGTTGTGGGTTTTGTTTCCCCGGGCAGAAGCCTTTGTCAGTACCAGGTAGGCCCTAGTTCCTCAGAGGTAGGCTGCCTGCTGGAATTCCACAAATAGAAGATGCCGCCCAGGGACAAGCTGCCACCTGTGCCAACTCGGGCTGCTTTGAAAGTGCCCATGGAGCTCTGCAAACTGAGACCAGGAATGTGGGTTGCCGAATTTTGTTTCCCCGGGCAGAAGCCTTTGTCAGTACCAGGTAGGGCCGTGCTCCTGAGGGGCAGGCTGCTTGCTGGTTTTCCACGAATATCAAGATGCTGCCCAGGGACAAGCTGCCACCTGTGCCAACTCGCAATGCTTTGAGAGTGCCCACGGAGCTCTGCAAACTGAGACCAGGAGCTTTGGGTGGTGGGTTTTGTTTTACCCGGCAGAAGCATTTGTCAGTACCAGGTAGACACTTGTTCCTTAGGGGCCGTCAGCCTGCTGGATTTCCACAAATATCAAGATGTCCCCCAGGGACAAGCTGCCACCTGTGCCAACTCGGGCTGCTTTAAGATTGCCCAGTGAGCTCTGCAAACTGAGACGAGGAACGTGGGGTTGTGGGTTTTGTTTCCCCAGGCAGAAGCCTTTGTCAGTACCAGGTAGGCCCTAGTTCCTCAGAGGTAGGCTGCCTGCTGGAATTCCACAAATATAAGATGCCGCCCAGGGACAAGCTGCCACCTGTGCCAACTCGGGCTGCTTTGAAAGTGCCCATGGAGCTCTGCAAACTGAGACCAGGAATGTGGGTTGCCGAATTTTGTTTCCCCGGGCAGAAGCCTTTGTCAGTACCAGGTAGGGCCGTGCTCCTGAGGGGCAGGCTGCTTGCTGGTTTTCCACGAATATCAAGATGCCGCCCAGGGACAAGCTGCCACCTGTGCCAACTCAGGCTGCTTTGAGAGCGCCCATGGAGCTCTGCAAACTGAGATCTGGAACGTGGGGTGGTGGGTTTTGTTTCCCCGGGCAGAAGCCTTTGTCAGTACCAGGTAGGCCCTCGGGCCTTCGGGGCCGGCTGCCTGCTGGATTTCCACGAATATCAAGATGCCGCCCAGGGACAAGCTGCCACGTGTGCCTACTCGGGCTGCTTTGAGAGTGCCCATGGAGCTCTGCAAACTGAGACCAGGAACATGGGGTGGTGGGTTTTCTTGCCCCGGGCAGAAACATTTGTCAGTATTTGGTAGGGCCTCGGCCCTTTTTGGCCGCCTGCTGCCTGGATTTCCACGAATATTAAGGTGCCGCCCAGGGACAAGCTGCCACCTGTGCCAACTCGGGCTGCTTTGAGAGTGCCCATGGAGCTCTGCAAACTGAGACCAGGAACGTGGGGTGGTGGGTTTTATTTCCCCGGGCAGAAGCCTTTGTCAGTACCAGGTAGGGCCTTGCTCCTGAGGGGCAGGCTGCCTGCTGGTTTTCCACGAATATCAAGATGCCGCCCAGGGACAAGCTGCCACCTGTGCCAACTCGGGCTGCTTTGAGAGTGCCCACGGAACTCTCCAAACTGAGACCAGGAACGTGGGATGGTGGGTTTTGTTTCCCCGGGCAGAAGCCTTTGTCAGTACCAGGTAGGCCCTTGTTCCTCAGGGGCAGGCTGCCTGCTAGATTTCCACGAATATCAAGGTGCCGCCCAGGGACAAGCTACCAATGTGCCAACTCGCGCTTCTTTGAGAGTGCCCACGGGTCTCTTCAATCTGAGCCCAGGAACGTTGGGTGCTGGGTTTTATTTCCCCGGGCAGAAGCCTTTCTCTGTAACAGGTAGGCCATAGTTCCTCAGAGGTAGGCTGCCTTCTGGAATTCCAGAAATATAAGATGCCGCCCAGGGACAAGCTGCCACCCGTGCCAACTCGGGCTGCTTTGAAAGTGCCCATGGAGCTCTGCAAACTGAGACCAGGAACGTGGGTTGCCAAATTTTGTTTCCCTTGGAAGAAGCCTTTGTCAGTACCAGGTAGGCCCTCGGCCCTTCGGGGCCGGCTGCTTGCTGGATTTCAACGTCTATCAAGGTGCCGCCCAGGCACAAGCAGCCACCTGTGCCAACTCGGGCAGCTTTGAGAGTGCCCAGGGAGCTCTGCAAACTGAGACGAGGAACGTGGGGTTGTGGCTTTTGTTTCCCCGGGCAGAAGCCTTTGTCAGTAGCAGGTAGGCTCTTGTTCCTCAGCGGCAGGCGGCCTGCTAGATTTCCACGAATATGAAGGTGCCGCCCAGGGACAAGCTGCCACCTGTGCCAACTCGGGCTGCTTGGAGAGTGCCCATGGAGCTCTGCAAACTGAGACCAGGAACGTGAGCTGGTGGGTTTTGTTTCCCCGGGCAGATGCATTTGCAGTACCAGGTAGGCCCTTGGTCCTTAAGGGCTGGCTGTCTCCTGGATTTCCACGAATATCAAGATGCTTCCCAGGGACAAGCTGCCACCTGTGCCAACTCGTGCTACTTTGAGAGTAGCCTTGGAATTCTTAAAACTGAGACCAGGAACGTGGGGTCATGGGATCTGTTTCCCCAGGCAGAAGCATTTGTCTGTCCAAGGTAGGCCCTCGGCCATTCTGGGACGTCCGCCTGCTGGATTTCCACGAATATCAAGATGCCGCCCAGGGACCAGCTGCTACCTGTGGCAACAATTGCTGACTTGAGAGTGCCCATGGAGCTCTTCAAACTGATACCAGGAACGTGGTGTTATGGGTTTTCTTTCCCCGGGCAGAAGCATTTGTCAGTACCAGGTAGGCTCTTGTTCCTTAGGGGTAGGCTGCTGTCTGGATTTCCACAAATATCAAGCTGCCGCCCAGGCACAAGCTGCCACCTGTGCCAACTCGGGCTGCTTTGAGAGTGCCCATGGAGCTCTGCAAACTGAGATCAGGAACGTGAGCTGGTGGGTTTTGTTTCCTCGGGCAGATGCATTTGCAGTACCAGGTAGGCCCTTGGTCCTTAAGGGCTGGCTGTCTCCTGGATTTCCACGAATATCAAGATGCTTCCCAGGGACAAGCTGCCACCTGTGCCAACTCGTGCTACTTTGAGAGTAGCCTTGGTATTCTTAAAACTGAGACCAGGAACGTGGGGTCATGGGATCTGTTTCCCCAGGCAGAAGGCTTTGTCAGTACCAGGTAGGCCCTCGGCCCTAAGGAGCCTGCTGCCGGCTGGATTTCGACGAATATCAGGATGCCGCCCAGGGACAAGCTACCACTGTGCCAACTCGAGCTTCTTTGAGAGTGCCCATGGATCTCTGCAAACTGAGGCCAGGAACGTGGTGTGGTGGGTTTTGTTTCCCCGGGCAGAAGCCTTTTTCAGTACCAGGAAGGCCCTCAGGCCTAAGATGGAGGCTGATAGCAGGATTTTCACGAATATCAAGCTGCCGCCCAGGGACAAGCTGCCACCTGTGCCAACTCGCAATGCTTTGAGAGTGCCCACGGAGCTCTGCAAACTGAGACGAGGAACGTGGGGTTCTGGGTTTTGTTTCCCCGGGCAGAAGCCTTTGTCAGTACCAGGTAGGCCCTAGTTCCTCAGAGGTAGGCTGCCTGCTGGAATTCCACAAATATAAGATGCCGCCCAGGGACAAGCTGCCACCTGTGCCAACTCGGGCTGCTTTGAAAGTGCCCATGGAGCTCTGCAAACTGAGACCAGGAACGTGGGTTGCCGAATTTTGTTTCCCCGGGCAGAAGCCTTTGTCAGTACCAGGTAGGGCCGTGCTCCTGAGGGGCAGGCTTCTTGCTGGTTTTCCACGAATATCAAGATGCCGCCCAGGGACAAGCTGCCACCTGTGCCAACTCGGGCTGCTTTGAGAGCGCCCATGGAGCTCTGCAATCTGAGATCTGGAACGTGGGGTGGTGGGTTTTGTTTCCCCGGGCAGAAGCCTTTGTCAGTACCAGGTAGGCCCTCGGCCCTTAGGGGCCGGTTGCAGGCTGGATTTCCACGAATAACACGATGCTGCCCAGGGACAAGCTGCCACCTGTGCCAACTCGGGTTGTTTTGAGAGTGCACACGGAACTCTTCTAACTGAAACATGGAACTTCGGCTGGTGGGTTTTGTTTCCCCGGGCAGAAGCCTTTGTCAGTACCATGTAGGCCCTCGGCCCTAATAGGCCGGTTGCAGGCTGGATTTCCACGAATAACAAGATGCTGCCCAGGGACAAGCTGCCACCTGTGCCAACTCGGGTTGTTTTGAGAGTGCCCACGGAACTCTTCTAACTGAAACATGGAACTTCGGCTGGTGGGTTTTGTTTCCCCGGGCAGAAGCCTTTGTCAGTACCAGGTAGGCCCTTGTTCCTTAAGGGCAGGCCGCCTACTGGATTTCCAGGAATATCAAGATGCCGCCCAGGGACAAGCTGCCACCTGTGCCAACTCGGGCTGCTTTGAGAGTGCCTACGGAGCTCTGCAAACTGAGACCAGGAACGTGGGGTGCTGAGTTTTGTTTTCCCGGGCAGAAGCCTTTTTCAGTACCAGGTCGGCCCTTGGTCCTTTAGGTAGGCAGCCTTCTGGATTTCCATGAATATCAAGATACTGCCGAGGGACAAGCTGCCACCTGTGGTAACTCGGGCTGCTTTGAGAGTGCCCATGGAGCTCTGCAAACTGAGACCAGGAACGTGGGGTGGTGGGTTTTGTTTCCTAGGCAGAAGGCTTTGTCAGTACCAGGTAGGCCCTCGGCCCTAAGGAGCCTGCTGCCGGCTGGATTTCGACGAATATCAGGATACCGTCCAGCGACAAACTGCCACCTGTGCCAACTCGAGCTTCTTTGAGAGTGCCCATGGATCTCTGCAAACTGAGACCAGGAACGTGGTGTGGTGGGTTTTGTTTCCCCGGGCAGAAGCATTTTTCAGTACCAGGAAGGCCCTCGGGCCTAAGGTGGAGGCTGATAGCAGGATTTTCACGAATATCAAGCTGCCGCCCAGGGACAAGCTGCCACCTGTGCCAACTCGCGCTGTTTTGCGAGTGCCCACGGAGCTCTGCAAACTGACACCAGGAACGTGGGCTGGTGGGTTTTGTTTCCCCGGGCAGAAGCCTTTGTCAGTACCAGGTAGGCCCTAGTTCCTCAGAGGTAGGCTGCCTGCTGGAATTCCACAAATATAAGATGCCGCCCAGGGACAAGCTGCCACCTGTGCCAACTCGGGCTGCTTTGAAAGTGCCCATGGAGCTCTGCAAACTGAGACCAGGAATGTGGGTTGCCGAATTTTGTTTCCCCGGGCAGAAGCCTTTGTCAGTACCAGGTAGGGCCGTGCTCCTGAGGGGCAGGCTGCTTGCTGGTTTTCCACGAATATCAAGATGCTGCCCAGGGACAAGCTGCCACCTGTGCCAACTCGCAATGCTTTGAGAGTGCCCACGGAGCTCTGCAAACTGAGACCAGGAGCTTTGGGTGGTGGGTTTTGTTTTACCCGGCAGAAGCATTTGTCAGTACCAGGTAGACACTTGTTCCTCAGGGGCCGTCAGCCTGCTGGTTTTCCACAAATATCAAGATGTCCCCCAGGGACAAGCTGCCACCTGTGCCAACTCGGGCTGCTTTAAGATTGCCCAGTGAGCTCTGCAAACTGAGACGAGGAACGTGGGGTTGTGGGTTTTGTTTCCCCAGGCAGAAGCCTTTGTCAGTACCAGGTAGGCCCTAGTTCCTCAGAGGTAGGCCGCCTGCTGGAATTCCACAAATATAAGATGCCGCCCAGGGACAAGCTGCCACCTGTGCCAACTCGGGCTGCTTTGAAAGTGCCCATGGAGCTCTGCAAACTGAGACCAGGAATGTGGGTTGCCGAATTTTGTTTCCCCGGGCAGAAGCCTTTGTCAGTACCAGGTAGGGCCGTGCTCCTGAGGGGCAGGCTGCTTGCTGGTTTTCCACGAATATCAAGATGCCGCCCAGGGACAAGCTGCCACCTGTGCCAACTCAGGCTGCTTTGAGAGCGCCCATGGAGCTCTGCAAACTGAGATCTGGAACGTGGGGTGGTGGGTTTTGTTTCCCCGGGCAGAAGCCTTTGTCAGTACCAGGTAGGCCCTCGGGCCTTCGGGGCCGGCTGCCTGCTGGATTTCCACGAATATCAAGATGCCGCCCAGGGACAAGCTGCCACCTGTGCCAACTCGGGCTGCTTTGAGAGTGCCCATGGAGCTCTGCAAACTGAGACCAGGAACATGGGGTGGTGGGTTTTCTTGCCCCGGGCAGAAACATTTGTCAGTATTTGGTAGGGCCTCGGCCCTTTTTGGCCGCCTGCTGCCTGGATTTTCACGAATATTAAGGTGCCGCCCAGGGACAAGCTGCCACCTGTGCCAACTCGGGCTGCTTTGAGAGTGCCCATGGAGCTCTGCAAACTGAGACCAGGAACGTGGGGTGGTGGGTTTTATTTCCCCGGGCAGAAGCCTTTGTCAGTACCAGGTAGGGCCTTGCTCCTGAGGGGCAGGCTGCCTGCTGGTTTTCCACGAATATCAAGATGCCGCCCAGGGACAAGCTGCCACCTGTGCCAACTCGGGCTGCTTTGAGAGTGCCCACGGAACTCTCCAAACTGAGACCAGGAACGTGGGGTGGTGGGTTTTATTTCCCCGGGCAGAAGCCTTTGTCAGTACCAGGTAGGCCCTTGTTCCTCAGGGGCAGGCTGCCTGCTAGATTTCCACGAATATCAAGGTGCCGCCCAGGGACAAGCTACCAATGTGCCAACTCGCGCTTCTTTGAGAGTGCCCACGGGTCTCTTCAATCTGAGCCCAGGAACGTTGGGTGCTGGGTTTTATTTCCCCGGGCAGAAGCCTTTCTCTGTAACAGGTAGGCCCTAGTTCCTCAGAGGTAGGCTGCCTTCTGGAATTCCAGAAATATAAGATGCCGCCCAGGGACAAGCTGCCACCCGTGCCAACTCGGGCTGCTTTGAAAGTGCCCATGGAGCTCTGCAAACTGAGACCAGGAACGTGGGTTGCCAAATTTTGTTTCCCTTGGAAGAAGCCTTTGTCAGTACCAGGTAGGCCCTCGGCCCTTCGGGGCCGGCTGCTTGCTGGATTTCAACATCTATCAAGGTGCCGCCCAGGCACAAGCAGCCACCTGTGCCAACTCGGGCAGCTTTGAGAGTGCCCAGGGAGCTCTGCAAACTGAGACGAGGAACGTGGGGTTGTGGCTTTTGTTTCCCCGGGCAGAAGCCTTTGTCAGTAGCAGGTAGGCTCTTGTTCCTCAGCGGCAGGCGGCCTGCTAGATTTCCACGAATATGAAGGTGCCGCCCAGGGACAAGCTGCCACCTGTGCCAACTCGGGCTGCTTGGAGAGTGCCCATGGAGCTCTGCAAACTGAGACCAGGAACGTGAGCTGGTGGGTTTTGTTTCCCCGGGCAGATGCATTTGCAGTACCAGGTAGGCCCTTGGTCCTTAAGGGCTGGCTGTCTCCTGGATTTCCACGAATATCAAGATGCTTCCCAGGGACAAGCTGCCACCTGTGCCAACTCGTGCTACTTTGAGAGTAGCCTTGGAATTCTTAAAACTGAGACCAGGAACGTGGGGTCATGGGATCTGTTTCCCCAGGCAGAAGCATTTGTCTGTCCAAGGTAGGCCCTCGGCCATTCTGGGACGTCCGCCTGCTGGATTTCCACGAATATCAAGATGCCGCCCAGGGACCAGCTGCTACCTGTGGCAACAATTGCTGACTTGAGAGTGCCCATGGAGCTCTTCAAACTAATACCAGGAACGTGGTGTTATGGGTTTTCTTTCCCCGGGCAGAAGCATTTGTCAGTACCAGGTAGGCTCTTGTTCCTTAGGGGTAGGCTGCTGTCTGGATTTCCACGAATATCAAGCTGCCGCCCAGGCACAAACTGCCACCTGTGCCAACTCGGGCTGCTTTGAGAGTGCCCATGGAGCTCTGCAAACTGAGATCAGGAACGTGAGCTGGTGGGTTTTGTTTCCTCGGGCAGATGCATTTGCAGTACCAGGTAGGCCCTTGGTCCTTAAGGGCTGGCTGTCTCCTGGATTTCCACGAATATCAAGATGCTTCCCAGGGACAAGCTGCCACCTGTGCCAACTCGTGCTACTTTGAGAGTAGCCTTGGTATTCTTAAAACTGAGACCAGGAACGTGGGGTCATGGGATCTGTTTCCCCAGGCAGAAGCCTTTGTCAGTACCAGGTAGGCCCTCGGCCCTAAGGAGCCTGCTGCCGGCTGGATTTCGACGAATATCAGGATGCCGCCCAGGGACAAGCTACCACTGTGCCAACTCGATCTTCTTTGAGAGTGCCCATGGATCTCTGCAAACTGAGGCCAGGAACGTGGTGTGGTGGGTTTTGTTTCCCCGGGCAGAAGCCTTTTTCAGTACAAGGAAGGCCCTCGGGCCTAAGGTGGAGGCTGATAGCAGGATTTTCACGAATATCAAGCTGCCCCCCAGGGACAAGCTGCCACCTGTGCCAACTCGCAATGCTTTGAGAGTGCCCACGGAGCTCTGCAAACTGAGACGAGGAACGTGGGGTTGTGGGTTTTGTTTCCCCGGGCAGAAGGCTTTGTCAGTACCAGGTAGGCCCTAGTTCCTCAGAGGTAGGCTGCCTGCTGGAATTCCACAAATATAAGATGCCGCCCAGGGACAAGCTGCCACCTGTGCCAACTCGGGCTGCTTTGAAAGTGCCCATGGAGCTCTGCAAACTGAGACCAGGAACGTGGGTTGCCGAATTTTGTTTCCCCGGGCAGAAGCCTTTGTCAGTACCAGGTAGGGCTGTGCTCCTGAGGGGCAGGCTTCTTGCTGGTTTTCCACGAATATCAAGATGCCGCCCAGGGACAAGCTGCCACCTGTGCCAACTCGGGCTGCTTTGAGAGCACCCATGGAGCTCTGCAATCTGAGATCTGGAACTTCGGCTGGTGGGTTTTGTTTCCCCAGGCAGAAGCCTTTGTCAGTACCAGGTAGGCCCTTGTTCCTTAAGGGCAGGCCGCCTACTGGATTTCCAGGAATATCAAGATGCCGCCCAGGGACAAGCTGCCACCTGTGCCAACTCGGGCTGCTTTGAGAGTGCCTACGGAGCTCTGCAAACTGAGACCAGGAACGTGGGGTGCTGAGTTTTGTTTTCCCGGGCAGAAGCCTTTTTCAGTACCAGGTAGGCCCTTGGTCCTTTAGGTAGGCAGCCTTCTGGATTTCCATGAATATCAAGATACTGCCGAGGGACAAGCTGCCACCTGTGGTAACTCGGGCTGCTTTGAGAGTGCCCATGGAGCTCTGCAAACTGAGACCAGGAACGTGGTGTGGTGGGTTTTGTTTCCCCGGGCAGGAGCATTTTTCAGTACCAGGAAGGCCCTCGGGCCTAAGGTGGAGGCTGATAGCAGGATTTTCACGAATATCAAGCTGCCGCCCAGGGACAAGCTGCCACCTGTGCCAACTCGCGCTGTTTTGCGAGTGCCCACGGAGCTCTGCAAACTGAGACCAGGAACGTGGGCTGGTGGGTTTTGTTTCCCCAGGCAGAAGCCTTTGTCAGTACCAGGTAGGCCCTAGTTCCTCAGAGGTAGGCTGCCTGCTGGAATTCCACGAATATCAAGATGCCGCCCAGGGACAAGCTGCCACCTGTGCCAACTCGGGCTGCTTTGAAAGTGCCCATGGAGCTCTGCAAACTGAGACCAGGAATGTGGGTTGCCGAATTTTGTTTCCCCGGGCAGAAGCCTTTGTCAGTACCAGGTAGGGCCGTGCTCCTGAGGGGCAGGCTGCTTGCTGGTTTTCCACGAATATCAAGATGCTGCCCAGGGACAAGCTGCCACCTGTGCCAACTCGCAATGCTTTGAGAGTGCCCACGGAGCTCTGCAAACTGAGACCAGGAGCTTTGGGTGGTGGGTTTTGTTTTACCCGGCAGAAGCATTTGTCAGTACCAGGTAGACACTTGTTCCTCAGGGGCCGTCAGCCTGCTGGTTTTCCACAAATATCAAGATGTCCCCCAGGGACAAGCTGCCACCTGTGCCAACTCGGGCTGCTTTGAGAGTGCCCATGGAGCTCTGCAAACTGAGACCAGGACCGTGGGGTGCTGAGTTTTGTTTCCCCGGGCAGAAGCCTTTGTCAGTACCAGGTAGGCGCTCGGGCCTAAGGGGGAGACTGACAGTAGGATTTCCACGAATATCAAGCTGCCGCCCAGGGACAAGCTGCCACCTGTTCCAACTCCGGCTGCTTTGAGAGTGCCCACGGAGCTCTGCAAACTGAGACGAGGAACGTGGGTTTGTTGGTTTTGTTTCCCCGGGCAGAAGCCTTTGTCAGTACCAGGTAGGCCCTCGGGCCTAAGGGGCAGGCTGACAGTAGGATTTCCACGAATATCAAGATGCCGCCCAGGGACAAGCTGCCACCTGCGGCAACTCGCGCTGTTTTGAGAGTGCCCACGGAGCTCTGCAAACTGAGACCAGGAACGTTGGTTGCTGAGTTTTGTTTCCCCGGTCAGAAGCCTTTGTCAGTACCAGGTAGGCCCTCGGCCCTTCGGGGCCGGCTGCCTTCTGGGTTTCCAGGAATAACAAGATGCCGCCCAGGGACAAGCTGCCACCTGTGCCAACTTGAGCTGCTTTGAGAGTGCCCATGGAGCTCTGCAAACTGAGACCAGGAACGTGGGGTGGTGGGTTTTGTTTCCCTGGGCAGAAGCCTTTGTCAGTAGCAGGAAGGCCCTCGGGCCTAAGGTGGAGGCTGATAGCAGGATTTTCACGAATATCAAGCTACCGCCCAGGGACAAGCTGCCACCTGTGCCAACTCGCAATGATTTGAGAGTGCCCACGGAGCTCTGCAAACTGAGACCAGGAGCTTTGGGTGGTGGGTTTTGTTTTACCAGGCAGAAGCATTTGTCTGTACCAGGTGGGCACTTGTTCCTCAGGGGCCGTCAGCCTGCTGGTTTTCCACGAAAATCAAGATGTCCCCCAGGGACAAGCTGCCACCTGTGCCAACTCGGGCTGCTTTGAGAGTGCCCACGGAGCTCTGCAAACTGAGACCAGGAACGTGGGGTGCTGAGTTTTGTTTTCCCGGGCAGAAGCCTTTCTCAGTACCAGGTAGGCCCTTGGTCCTTTAGGTAGGAAGGCTTCTGGATTTCCATGAACATCATGATGCTTCCCAGGGACAAGCTGCCACCAGTGCCAACTCGGGCTGCTTTGAGAGTGCCCATGGAGCTCTGCAAACTGAGACCAGGAACGTGGGTTGCTGAGTTTTGTTTCCCCGGGCAGAAGCCTTTGTCAGAACCAGGTAGGCCCTCGGTCCTAATTCGCCGTCTGCTGCTGGATTTCCACGAAAATCAAATGCCGCCCAGGGACAAGCTGCCACCTGTGCCAACTCGGGCTGCTTTGAGAGTGCCCACGGAGCACTGCAAACTGAGACCAGGAACGAGGGATGGTGGGTTTTGTTTCCCCGGGCAGAAGCCTTTGTCAGTACCAGGTAGGCCCTCGGACCTTATTGGCCGTCTGCTGCTGGATTTCCACGAAAATCAAATGCCGCGCAGGGACAAGCTGCCACCTGTGCCAACTCGGGCTGCTTTGAGAGTGCCCATGGAGCTCTGCAAACTGAGACCAGGAACGTGGGGTGCTGAGTTTTGTTTCCCCGGGCAGAAGCCTTTGTCAGTACCAGGTAGGCCCTTGTTCCTTAAGGGCAGGCAGCCTGCTGGATTTCCATGAATATCATGATGCTGCCCAGGGACAAGCTGGCACCTGTGCCAACTCGGGCTGCTTTGAGAGTGCCCATGGAGCTCTGCAAACTGAGACCAGGAACATGGGTTTGTTGGTTTTGCTTCCCCGGGCAGAAGCCTTTGTCAGTATGAGAAGGCCCTTGGGCCTAAGGGGGAGGCTGACAGTAGGATTTCCACGAATATCAAGCTGCCGCCCAGGGACAAGCTGCCACCTGCGGCAACTCGGGCTGCTTTGAGTGTGCCCACGGAGCTCTGCAAACTGAGACCAGGAACGTGGGTTGCTGAGTTTTGTTTCCCCGGGCAGAAGCCTTTGTCAGTACCAGGTAGGCCCTCGACCCTTTTGGGCCGGCGGGCTTCTGGGTTTCCACGTATAACAAGCTGCCGCCCAGGGACAAACTGCAACCTGTGTCTACTCGGGCTGCTTTGAGAGCGCCCATGGAGCTCTGCAAACTGAGACCAGGAACGTGGGCTGGTGGGTTTTGTTTCCCCGGTCAGAAGCCTTTGTCAGTACCAGGTACGCCCTCGGCCATTAGGGGCAGACTGGCAGCCGGTTTTCCACGAATATCAAGCTGCCGCCCAGGGACAAGCTGCCACATGCGGCAACTCGCGCTGTTTTGAGAGTGCCCACGGAGCTCTGCAAACTGAGACCCAGAACGTGGGTTGCTGAGTTTTGTTTCCCCGGGCAGAAGCCTTTGTCAGAACCAGGTAGGCCCTCGGTCCTAATTCGCCGTCTGCTGCTGGATTTCCACGAAAATCAAATGCCGCATAGGGACAAGCTGCCACCTGTGCCAACTCGGGCTGCTTGGAGAGTGCCCACGGAGCACTGCAAACTGAGACCAGGAACGAGGGATGGTGGGTTTTGTTTCCCCGGGCAGAAGCCTTTCTCATTACCAGGTAGACCCTCGTACCTTATTGGCCGTCTGCTGCTGGATTTCCACGAAAATCAAATGCCGCGCAGGGAAAAGCTGCCACCTGTGCCAACTCGGGCTGCTTTGAGAGTGCCCATGGAGCTCTGCAAACTGAGACCAGGACCGTGGGGTGCTGAGTTTTGTTTCCCCGGGCAGAAGCCTTTGTCAGTACCAGGTAGGCCCTTGTTCCTTAAGGGCAGGCAGCCTGCTGGATTTCCACGAAAATCAAGATGCCGCCCAGGGACAAGCTGCCCCCTGTTCCAACTCCGGCTGCTTTGAGAGTGCCCACGGAGCTCTGCAAACTGAGATCAGGAACCTGGGTTTGTTGGTTTTGTTTCCCCGGGCAGAAGGCTTTGTCAGTACCAGGTAGGCCCTCGGGCCTAAGGGGGAGGCTGACAGTAGGATTTCCACGAATATCAAGATGCCGCCCAGGGACAAGCTGCCACCTGCGGCAACTCGCGCTGTTTTGAGAGTGCCCACGGAGCTCTGCAAACTGAGACCAGGAACGTGGGTTGCTGAGTTTTGTTTCCCCGGGCAGAAGCCTTTGTCAGTAACAGGTAGGCCCTCGGCCCTTCGGGGCCGGCTGCCGTCTGGGTTTCCAGGAATAACAAGATGCCGCCCAGGGACAAGCTGCCACCTGTGCCAACTTGAGCTGCTTTGAGAGTGCCCATGGAGCTCTGCAAACTGAGACCAGGAACGTTGGGTGGTGGGTTTTGTTTCCCTGGGCAGAAGCCTTTGTCAGTACCAGGAAGGCCCTCGGGCCTAAGGTGGAGGCTGATAGCAGGATTTTCACGAATATCAAGCTGCCGCCCAGGGACAAGCTGCCACCTGTGCCAACTCGCAATGATTTGAGAGTGCCCACGGAGCTCTGCAAACTGAGACCAGGAGCTTTGGGTGGTGGGTTTTGTTTTACCAGGCAGAAGCATTTGTCTGTACCAGGTAGGCACTTGTTCCTCAGGGGCCGTCAGCCTGCTGGTTTTCCACAAATATAAAGATGTCCCCCAGGGACAAGCTGCCACCTGTGCCAACTCGGGCTGCTTTGAGAGTGCCCACGGAGCTCTGCAAACTGAGACCAGGAACGTGGGGTGCTGAGTTTTGTTTTCCCGGGCAGAAGCCTTTTTCAGTACCAGGTAGGCCCTTGGTCCTTTAGGTAGGAAGGCTTCTGGATTTCCATGAATATCATGATGCTGCCCAGGGACAAGCTGCCACGTGTGCCAACTCGGGCTGCTTTGAGAGTGCCCATGGAGCTCTGCAAACTGAGACCAGGAACATGTGTTTGTTGGTTTTGTTTCCTCGGGCAGAAGCCTTTGTCAGTACGAGAAGGCCCTCGGGCCTAAAGGGGAGGCTGACAGTAGGATTTCCACGAATATCAAGCTGCCGCCCAGGAACAAGCTGCCACCTGCGGCAATTCGGGCTGTTTTGAGAGTGCCCATGGAGCTCTGCAAACTGAGACCAGGAACGTGGGTTGCTGAGTTTTGTTTCCCCGGGCAGAAGGCTTTGTCAGTACCAGGTAGGCCCTCGGCCCTTCGGGGCCGGCTGCCTTCTGGGTTTCCAGGAATAACAAAATGCCGCCCAGGGACAAACTGCCACCTGTGCCTACTCGGGCTGCTTTGAGAGTGCCCATGGAGCTCTGCAAACTGAGACCAGGAACGTGGGGTGGTGGGTTTTGTTTCCCTGGGCAGAAGCCTTTGTCAGTACCAGGAAGGCCCTCGGGCCTAAGGTGGAGGCTGATAGCAGGATTTTCACGAATATCAAGCTGCCGCCCAGGGACAAGCTGCCACCTGTGCCAACTCGCAATGATTTGAGAGTGCCCACGGAGCTCTGCAAACTGAGACCAGGAGCTTTGGGTGGTGGGTTTTGTTTTACAAGGCAGAAGCATTATTCTGTACCAGGTAGGCACTTGTTCCTCAGGGGCCGTCAGCCTGCTGGTTTTCCACAAATATAAAGATGTCCCCCAGGGACAAGCTGCCACCTGTGCCAACTCGGGCTGCTTTGAGAGTGCCCACGGAGCTCTGCAAACTGAGACCAGGAACGTGGGGTGCTGAGTTTTGTTTTCCCGGGCAGAAGCCTTTTTCAGTACCAGGTAGGCCCTTGGTCCTTTAGGTAGGAAGGCTTCTGGATTTCCATGAATATCATGATGCTGCCCAGGGACAAGCTGCCACGTGTGCCAACTCGGGCTGCTTTGAGAGTGCCCATGGAGCTCTGCAAACTGAGACCAGGAACGTGCGGTGGTGGGTTTTGTTTCCCCGGGCAGAAGCCTTTCTCAGTACCAGGTAGGCCCTCGGCCCTAAGGGGGCGGTTGTAGGCTGGATTTCCACGAATATCAAGATGCCGCCCAGGGACAAGCTGCCACCTGTGCCAACTCGGGCTGCTTTGAGAGTGACTACGGAGCTCTGCAAACTGAGACCTGGAAGGTCGGGTAGTGGGTTTAGTTTTGCTGGGCAGAAGACTTTCCCTCTATTTCGTCAGCCCTCCACCCTTAGCGGCCGGCTGACTGCTGGATTTCCACGAATATCAAGATGCCGCCCAGGGGCAAGCTGCCACCTGTGCCTACTCGGGCTGCTTTGAGAGTGCCCATGGTGCTCTGCAAACTGAATCCAGCACCATAGGGTGGTCGGTTTGGTTTCCCCGGGCAGAAGCCTTTGTCAGTACCAGGTAAGCCCTTGTTCCATAAGGGCAGGCAGCCTGCTGGATTTCCATGAATATCAAGATGCCGCCCAGGGACAAGCTGCCACCTGTGCCAACTCGGGCTGCTTTGAGAGTGCCCATGGAGCTCTGCAAACTGAGACCAGGAACGTGGGTTTGTTGGTTTTGTTTCCCCGGGCAGAAGCCTTTGTCAGTACGAGGAAGGCCCTCGGGCCTAAGGGGGAGGCTGACAGCAGGATTTCCAGGAATATCAAGATGCCGCCCAGGGACAAGGTGCCAACTGCGGCAACTCGCGCTGCTTTGAGAGTGCCCACGGAGCTCTGCAAACTGAGACCAGGAACGTGGGTTGCTGAGTTTTTTTTCCCGGGCAGAAGCCTTTGTCAGTACCAGGTAGGCCCTCGGCCCTTCGGGGCCGGCTGCCTTCTGGGTTTCCAGGAATAACAAGATGCCGCCCAGGGACAAGCTGCCACCTGTGCCAACTTGAGCTGCTTTGAGAGTGCCCATGGAGCTCTGCAAACTGAGACCAGGAACGTGGGGTAGTGGGTTTTGTTTCCCTGGGCAGAAGCCTTTGTCAGTACCAGGTAGGCCCTTGTTCCTTAAGGGCAGGCAGCCTGCTGGATTTCCACAAAAATCAAGATGCCGCCCAGGGACAAGCTGCCACCTGTGCCAACTGGGGCTGCTTTGATAGTGCCCACGGAGCTCTGCAAACTGAGACCCGGAATGTGGGGTGGTGGGCTTTGTTTCCTAAGCAGAAGCCTTTGTCAGTACCAGGTAGGCCCTTGTTCCTTAGTGGAAGGCTGCCGGCTGGATGTCCACGAATATCAAGGTGCCGCGCAGGGATAAGCTGCCACCTGTGCCAACTTGAGCTGCTTTGAGAGTGTCCATGGTGCTCTGCAAACTGAGACCAGGAACACGGGGTGCCGAGTTTTGTTTCCCCGGGCAGAAGCCTTTGTCAGTAACAGGTAGGCCCTCGGCCCTTCGGTGCCGGCTGGCTTCTTGGTTTCCACGAATAACAAGATGCCGCCCAGGGACAAACTGCCACCTGTGCCTACTCGGGCTGCTTTGAGAGTGCCAATGGAGCTCTGAAAACTGAGACCAGGAACGTGGGATGGTGGGTTTTGTTTCCCCGGGCAGAAGCCTTTGTCAGTAGCAGGTACACCCTCGTCCCTTAGGGGCAGACTGGCAGCAGGTTTTCCACGAATATCAAGCTGCCGCCCAGGGACAAGCTGCCACCTGCGGCAACTCGCGCTGCTTTGAGAGTGCCCACGGAGCTCTGCAAACTGAGACCCAGAACGTGGGTTGCTGAGTTTTGTTTCCCCGGGCAGAAGCCTTTGTCAGAACCAGGTAGGCCCTCGGTCCTTATTGGCCGTCTGCTGCTGGATTTCCACGAAAATCCAATGCCGCCCAGGCAGAAGCTGCCACCTGTGCCAACTCGGGCTGCTTTGAGAGTGCCTACGGAGCTCTGCAAACTGAGACCAGGAACGAGGGATGGTGGGTTTTGTTTCCCCGGGCAGAAGCCTTTGTCAGTACCAGGTAGGCCCTCGGACCTTATTGGCCGTCTGCTGCTGGATTTCCACGAAAATCAAATGCCGCGCAGGGACAAGCTGCCACCTGTGCCAACTCGGGCTGCTTTGAGAATGCCCATGGAGCTCTGCAAACTGAGACCAGGAACGTGGGTTTGTTGGTTTTGTTTCCCAGGGCAGAAGCCTTTGTCAGTACGAGGAAGACCCTCGGGCCTAAGGGGGAGGCTGACAGCAGGATTTCCAGGATTATCAAGCTGCCGCCCAGGGACAAGCTGCCACCTGTGCCAACTCGCACTGCTTTGAGAGTGCCCACGGAGCTCTGCAAACTGAGACCAGGAACGTGGGTTGCTGAGTTTTTTTCCCCGGGCAGAAGCGTTTTTCAGTACCAGGTAGGCCCTTGTTCCTTAAGGGCAGGCTGCTTGCTGGATTTCCACGAAAATCAAGATGCCGCCCATGGACAAGCTGCCACCTGTTCCAACTCGGGCTGCTTTGAGAGTGCCCATGGAGCTCTGCAAACTGAGACCAGGAACGTGGGTTTGTTGGTTTTGTTTCCCCGGGCAGAAGCCTTTGTCAGTACGAGGAAGCCCTCGGGCCTAAGGGGGAGGCTGAAAGCAGGATTTCCACGAATATCAAGATGCCGCCCAGGGACAAGGTGCCACCTGCGGCAACTCGCGCTGCTTTGAGAGTGCCCACGGAGCTCTGCAAACTGAGACCAGGACCGTGGGGTGCTGAGTTATTTTCCCCGGGCAGAAGCCTTTGTAAGTACCAGGTAGGCCCTCGGCCCTTCGCGGCCGGCTGCCTTCAGGGATTCCAGGAATAACAAGATGCCGCCCAGGGACAAGCTGCCACCTGTGCCAACTTGAGCTGCTTTGAGAGTGCCCATGGAGCTCTGCAAACTGAGACCAGGAACGTGGGGTGGTGGGTTTTGTTTCCCTGGGCAGAAGCCTTTGTCAGTACCAAGTAGGCCCTTGGTCCTTAAGGGCAGGCAGCCTTCTGGATTTCCACGAAAATCAAGATGCCGCCCAGGGACAAGCTGCCACCTGTGCCAACTGGGGCTGCTTTGAGAGTGCCCACGGAACTCTTCAAACTGGAACCAGGAAGGTGGGGTTGTTGGTTGTGTTTCCCCGGGCAGAAGCCTTTGTCAGTATTAGGTAGGCCCTTCTACCTTAGGTGTAGGCAGCCTAATGGATTTCAGGGAATATCAAGATGCCGCCCAGTGACAAGCTGCCACCTGTGCCTACTCGGGCTGCTTTGAGAATGCCCATGGAGCTCTGCAAACTGAGACTAGGAACGTGGGGTGCTGAGTTTTGTTTCCCCGGGCAGAAGCCTTTGTCAGAACCAGGCAGGCCCTTGTTCCTTAGGGGCCGTCTGCCCGCTGGATTTCCACGAATATCAAGATGTCACCCAGGGAGAAGCTGCCACCTGTGCCAACTCGGGCTGCTTTGAGAGTGCCCACGGAGCTCTGCAAACTGAGACCAGGAACGCGGGATGGTGGGTTTTGTTTCCCCGGGCAGAAGCCTTTGTCAGTACCAGGTAGGCCCTCGGACCATATTGGCCGTCTGCTGATGGATTTCCACAAAAATCAAATGCCGCGCAGGGACAAGATGCCACCTGTGCCAACTCAGGCTGCTTTGAGAGTGCCCACGGAGCTCTGCAAACTGAGACCAGGAACGTGGGTTTGTTGGTTTTGTTTCCCAGGGCAGAAGCCTTTGTCAGTACGAGGAAGACCCTCGGGCCTAAGGGGGAGGCTGACAGCAGGATTTCCAGGATTATCAAGCTGCCGCCCAGGGACAAGCTGCCACCTGTGCCAACTCGCACTGCTTTGAGAGTGCCCACGGAGCTCTGCAAACTGAGACCAGGAACGTGGGTTGCTGAGTTTTTTTCCCCGGGCAGAAGCGTTTTTCAGTACCAGGTAGGCCCTTGTTCCTTAAGGGCAGGCTGCTTGCTGGATTTCCACGAAAATCAAGATGCCGCCCATGGACAAGCTGCCACCTGTTCCAACTCGGGCTGCTTTGAGAGTGCCCATGGAGCTCTGCAAACTGAGACCAGGAACGTGGGTTTGTTGGTTTTGTTTCCCCGGGCAGAAGCCTTTGTCAGTACGAGGAAGCCCTCGGGCCTAAGGGGGAGGCTGAAAGCAGGATTTCCACGAATATCAAGATGCCGCCCAGGGACAAGGTGCCACCTGCGGCAACTCGCGCTGCTTTGAGAGTGCCCACGGAGCTCTGCAAACTGAGACCAGGACCGTGGGGTGCTGAGTTATTTTCCCCGGGCAGAAGCCTTTGTAAGTACCAGGTAGGCCCTCGGCCCTTCGCGGCCGGCTGCCTTCAGGGATTCCAGGAATAACAAGATGCCGCCCAGGGACAAGCTGCCACCTGTGCCAACTTGAGCTGCTTTGAGAGTGCCCATGGAGCTCTGCAAACTGAGACCAGGAACGTGGGGGTGGTGGGTTTTTGTTTCCCTGGGCAGAAGCCTTTGTCAGTACCAAGTAGGCCCTTGGTCCTTAAGGGCAGGCAGCCTTCTGGATTTCCACGAAAATCAAGATGCCGCCCAGGGACAAGCTGCCACCTGTGCCAACTGGGGCTGCTTTGAGAGTGCCCACGGAACTCTTCAAACTGGAACCAGGAAGGTGGGGTTGTTGGTTGTGTGTCCCCGGGCAGAAGCCTTTGTCAGTATTAGGTAGGCCCTTCTACCTTAGGTGTAGGCAGCCTAATGGATTTCAGGGAATATCAAGATGCCGCCCAGTGACAAGCTGCCACCTGTGCCTACTCGGGCTGCTTTGAGAATGCCCATGGAGCTCTGCAAACTGAGACTAGGAACGTGGGGTGCTGAGTTTTGTTTCCCCGGGCAGAAGCCTTTGTCAGAACCAGGCAGGCCCTTGTTCCTTAGGGGCCGTCTGCCCGCTGGATTTCCACGAATATCAAGATGTCACCCAGGGAGAAGCTGCCACCTGTGCCAACTCGGGCTGCTTTGAGAGTGCCCACGGAGCTCTGCAAACTGAGACCAGGAACGCGGGATGGTGGGTTTTGTTTCCCCGGGCAGAAGCCTTTGTCAGTACCAGGTAGGCCCTCGGACCATATTGGCCGTCTGCTGATGGATTTCCACAAAAATCAAATGCCGCGCAGGGACAAGATGCCACCTGTGCCAACTCAGGCTGCTTTGAGAGTGCCCATGGAGCTCTGCAAACTGAGACCAGGACCGTGGGGTGCTGAGTTTTGTTTCCCCGGGCAGAAGCCTTTGTCAGTACCAGGTAGGCCCTTGTTCTTCAAGGGCAGGCAGCCTGCTGGATTTCCACGAAAATCAAGATGCCGCCCAGGGACAAGCTGCCACCTGTTCAAACTGCGGCTGCTTTGAGAGGGCCCATGGAGCTCTGCAAACTGAGACCAGGAACGTGGGGTGCTGAGTTTTGTTTCCCCGGGCAGAAGCCTTTGTCAGTAGGAGAAGGCCCTCGGGCCTAAGGGGGAGGCTGAAAGCAGGATTTCCACGAAAATCAAGCTGCCGCCCAGGGACAAGCTGCCACCTGCGGCAACTCGCGCTGCTTAGAGATTGCCAATGGAGCTCTGCAAACTGAGACCAGGAACGTGGTATGGTGGGTTTTGTTTCCCCGGGCAGAAGCCTTTGTCAGTAGCAGGTACGCCCTCGGCCCTTAGGGGCAGACTGGCAGCAGGTTTTCCACGAATATCAAGCTGCCGCCCAGGGACAAGATGCCACCTGCGGCAATTCGGGCTGCTTTGAGAGTGCCCACGGAGCTCTGCAAACTGAGACCCAGAACGTGGGTTACTGAGATTTGTTTCCCCGGGCAGAAGCCTTTGTCAGAACCATGTAGGCCCTCGGTCCTTATTGGCCGTCTGCTGCTGGATTTCCACGAAAATCAAGATGTCACCCAGGGACAAGCTGCCACCTGTGCCAACTCGGGCTGCTTTGAGAGTGCCCACGGAGCACTGCAATCTGAGACCAGGAACGAGGGATGGTGGGTTTTGTTTCCCCGGGCAGAAGCGTTTTTCAGTACCAGGTAGGCCCTCGGACCTTATTGGCCGTCTGCTGATGGATTTCCACGAAAATCAAATTCCGCGCAGGGACAAGCTGCCACCTGTGCCAACTCGGGCTGCTTTGAGAGTGCCCATGGAGCTCTGCAAACTGAGACCAGGACCGTGGGGCGCTGAGTTTTGTTTCCCCGGGCAGAAGCCTTTGTCAGTACCAGGTAGGCCCTTGTTCCTTAAGGGCAGGCAGCCTGCTGGATTTCCACGAAAATCAAGATGCCGCCCAGGGACAAGCTGCCCCCTGTTCCAACTCGGGCTGCTTTGAGAGTGCCCATGGAGCTCTGCAAACTGAGACCAGGAACGAGGGTTTGTTAGTTTTGTTTCCCTGGGCAGAAGCCTTTGTCAGTACGAGAAGGCCCTCGGGCCTAAGGGGGAGGCTGACAGAAGGATTTCCACGAAAATCAAGCTGCCGCCCAGGGACAAGCTGCCACCTGCGACAACTCGTTCTGCTTAGAGATTGCCAATGGAGCTCTGCAAAGAGAAACCAGGAACGTGGGGTGGTGGGTTTTGTTTCCCCGGGCAGAAGCCTTTGTCAGTACCAGGTACGCCCTTGTCCCTTAGGGGCAGACTGGCAGCAGGTTTTCCACGAATATCAAGATGCCGCCCAGGGAGAAGCTGCCACCTGTGCCAACTCGGGCTGCTTTGAGAGTGCCCATGGAGCTCTGCAAACTGAGACCAGGAACGTGGGTTTGTTGGTTTTGTTTCCCCGGGCAGAAGCCTTTGTCAGTACGAGGAAGGCCCTCGGGCCTAAGGGGGAGGCTGAGAGACGGATTTCCACGAATATGAAGCTGCCGCCCAGGGACAAGCTGCCACCTGTGCCAACTTGAGCTGCTTTGAGAGTGCCCATGGAGCTCTGCAAACTGAGACCAGGAACGTGGGGTGGTGGGTTTTGTTTCCCTGGGCAGAAGCCTTTGTCAGTACCAAGTAGGCCCTTGGTCCTTAAGGGCAGGCAGCCTTCTGGATTTCCACGAAAATCAAGATGCTGCCCAGGGACAAGCTGCCACCTGTGCCTACTCGGGCTGCTTAGAGAATGCCCATGGAGCTCTGCAAACTGAGACCAGGAACGTGGGGTGCTGAGTTTTGTTTCCCCGGGCAGAAGCCTTTGTCAGTACCAGGTAGGCCCTTGTTCCTTAGGGGCAGGCTGCCGGCTGGATTTCCACGAATATCAAGATGCCGCCCAGGGACAAGCTGCCACCTGTGCCAACTCGCAATCCTTTGAGAGTGCCTACGGAGCTCTGCAAACTGAGACCAGGAACGTCGGGTAGTGGGTTTAGTTTTGCTGGGCAGAAGACTTTCCCTCTATTAGGTCGGCCCTCCACCCTTAGCGGCCGGCTGACTGCTGGATTTCCACGAATATCAAGATGCCGCCCAGGGACAAGCTGCCACCTGTGCCAACATGGGCTGCTTTGAGAGTGCCCACGGAGCTCTTCAAACTGAAACCAGGAAGGTGGGGTGGTGGGTTTTTTTTCCCCGGGCAGAAGCCTTTGTCAGTATCAGGAAGGCCCTTGTTTCTTAGGGGCAGGCTGCCGGCTGAATTTCCACGAAAATCAAGATGCCGCCCAGGGACAAGCTGCCACCTGTGCCAACTCGTGCTGCTTTGAGAGTGGACATGGGTCTCTGCAAACTGAGACCAGGAACATCGGGTAGTGGGTTTAGTTTTGCTGGGCAGAAGACTTTCCCTCTATTAGGTCGGCCCTCCACCCTCAGCGGCCGGCTGACTGAGGGATTTCCACGAATATCAAGATCCCGCCCAGGGACAAGCTGCCACCTGTGCCAACTCGGACAGCTTTGAGAGTGCCCATGGAGCTCTGCAATCTGAGACCAGGAACGTGGGGTTGTGGGTTTTGTTTCCCCGGGCAGAAGCCTTTGTCAGTACCAGGTAGGCCCTTTTTCCTTAGGGGCCGTCTGCCTGCTGGATTTCCACGAATATCAAGCTGCCGCCCAGGGACAAGCTGCCACCTGTGCCAACTCGGGCTGCTTTGAGAGTGCCCACGGAACTCTTCAAACTGAAACCAGGAACGTGGGGTGGTCGGTTTTGTTTTCCCGGGCAGAAGCCTTTGTCAGTACCAGTTAGGCCCTCGGCTTTAAGGGGGCAGTTGTAGGCTGGATTTCCACGAATATCAAGATGCCGCCCAGGGACAAGCTGTGCCAACTCGGGCTGCTTTGAGAGTGCCTACGGAGCTCTGCAAACTGAGACCTGGAACGTCGGGTAGTGGGTTTAGTTTTGATGGGCAGAAGACTTTCCCTCTATTAGGTCGGCCCTCCACCCTTAGCGGCCGGTTGACTGCTGGATTTCCAGGAATATCAAGATGCTGCCCAGGGACAAGCTGCCACCTGTGCCAACTCGGGCTGCTTTGAGAGTGCCCATGGAGCTCTGCAAACTGAGACCAGGAGCATTGGGTGGTGGGTTTTGTTTCCCCAGGCAGAAGACTTTGTCAGTACCAGGTAGGCCCTCAGACCTAAGGGGCAGGCTGACAGCAGGATTTCCACAAATATCAAGATGCCGCCCAGGGACTAGCTGCCATCTGTGCCAACTCGGGCTGCTTTGAGAGTGCCCATGGAGCTCTGCAAACTGAGACCAGGAACGTGGGGTGCTGAGTTTTGTTTCCACGGACAGAAACATTTGTCAGTACCAGGTAGGCCCTCTGCCCTTCGGGGCCGGCTGGCTTCTGAGATTCCACGAATATCAAGATGCCGCCCAGGGACAAGCTGCCACCTGTGCCAACTCGCGCTGCTTTGAGAGTGCCCATGGAGCTCTGCAAACTGAGACCAGGAATGTGGGTTTGTGGGTTTTGTTTCCCCGGGCAGAAGCCTTTGTCAGTACCAGGTAGGCCCTCGGCCCTAAGGTGCAGGCTGGCAGCAGGATTTCCACGATTATTAAGGTGCCGCCCAGGGACAAGCTGCCACCTGTGCCAACTCGCGCTGCTTTGAGAGTGGCCATGGGGCTCTGCAAACTGAGACCAGGAACGTCGGGTAGTGGGTTTAGTTTTGCTGTGCAGAAGACTTTACCTCTATTAGGTCGGCCCTCCACCCATAGCGGCCGGCTGACTTCTGGATTTCCACGAATATCAAGATCCCGCCCAGGGACAAGCTGCCACCTGTGCCAACTCGCGCTGCTTTGAGAGTGCCCATGGAGCTCTGCAAACTGAGACCAGGAATGTGGGTTTGTGGGTTTTGTTTCCCCGGGCAGAAGCCTTTGTCAGTACCAGGTAGGCCCTCGGCCCTAAGGTGCAGGCTGGCAGCAGGATTTCCACGATTATTAAGGTGCCGCCCAGGGACAAGCTGCCACCTGTGCCAACTCGCGCTGCTTTGAGAGTGGCCATGGGGCTCTGCAAACTGAGACCAGGAACGTCGGGTAGTGGGTTTAGTTTTGCTGTGCAGAAGACTTTACCTCTATTAGGTCGGCCCTCCACCCATAGCGGCCGGCTGACTTCTGGATTTCCACGAATATCAAGATCCCGCCCAGGGACAAGCTGCCACCTGTGCCAACTCGGGCTGCTTTGAGAGTGCCCACGGAGCTCTGCAAACTGAGACCAGGAACGTGGGAAGAGAGGTTTTATTTCTGAGGCAAAAGCCTTTGTCATTACCAAGTAGGCCCTTGTAGCTTAGGGGCCGTCTGCCGGCTGGATTTCCAGGAATATCAAGATGCCGCCCAGGGACAAGCTGCCACCTGTGGCAACTCGGGCTGCTTTGAGAGTGCCCACGGAGCTCTGCAAACTGAAACATGAAACTTGGGGTGGTGGGTTTTCTTGCCCCGGGCAGAAGCCTTTGTCAGTACCAGGTAGGCCCTTGTTCCTTAAGGTCAGGCAGCCTGCTGGATTTCCACGAATATCAAGATGCCGCCCAGGGACAAGCTGCCACCTGTGCCAACATGGGCTGCTTTGAGAGTGCCCACGGAGCTCTGCAAACTGAGACCAGGAACGTGGGCTGGTGGGTTTTGTTTCCCCGGGCAGAAACCTTTGTCAGTACCAGGTAGGCCCTTGTTCCTTAGGGCCAGTCTGCCCGCTGGATTTCCACAAATATCAAGATGCCGCCCAGGGACAAGCTGCCACCTGTGCCAACTCGGGCTGCTTTGAGAGTGCCCACGGAACTCCTCCAAACTGAGACCAGGAACGTGGGATGGTGGTTTTGTTTCCCCGGGCAGAAGCCTTTGTCAGTACCAGGTAGGCCCTTGTTCCTCAGGGGCAGGCTGCCTGCTAGATTTCCACGAATATCAAGGTGCCGCCCAGGGACAAGCTACCAATGTGCCAACTCGCGCTTCTTTGAGAGTGCCCACGGGCCTCCTTCATTCTGAGCCCAGGAACGTTGGGTGCTGGGTTTATTTCCCCGGCAGAAGCCTTTCTCTGTAACAGGTAGGCCCTAGTTCCTCAGAGGTAGGCTGCCTTCTGGAATTCCAGAAATATAAGATGCCGCCCAGGGACAAGCTGCCACCCGTGCCAACTCGGGCTGCTTTGAAAGTGGCCCATGGAGCTCTGCAAACTGAGACCAGGAACGTGGGTTGCCCAAATTTTGTTTCCCTTGGAAGAATCCTTTGTCAGTACCAGGTAGGCCCTCGGCCCTTCGGGGCGGCCTGCTTGCTGGATTTCAACGTCTATCAAGGTGCCGCCCAGGCACAAGCAGCCACCTGTGCCAACTCGGGCAGCTTTGCAGAGTGCCCAGAGGGAGCTCTGCAAACTGAGACGAGGAAACGTGGGGTTGTGGCTTTTGTTTCCCGGGCAGAAGCCTTTGTCAGTAGCAGGTAGGCTCTTGTTCCTCAGCGGCAGGCGGCCTGCTAGATTTCCACGAATATGAAGGTGCCGCCCAGGGACAAGCTGCCACCTGTGCCAACTCGGGCTGCTTGGAGAGTGCCCATGGAGCTCTGCAAACTGAGACCAGGAACGTGAGCTGGTGGGTTTTGTTTCCCCGGGCAGATGCATTTGCAGTACCAGGTAGGCCCTTGGTCCTTAAGGGCTGGCTGTCTCCTGGATTTCCACGAATATCAAGATGCTTCCCAGGGACAAGCTGCCACCTGTGCCAACTCGTGCTACTTTGAGAGTAGCCTTGGAATTCTTAAAACTGAGACCAGGAACGTGGGGTCATGGGATCTGTTTCCCCAGGCAGAAGCATTTGTCTGTCCAAGGTAGGCCCTCGGCCATTCTGGGACGTCCGCCTGCTGGATTTCCACGATATCAAGATGCGCCCAGGGACCAGCTGCTACCTGTGGCAACAATTGCTGACTTGAGAGTGCCCATGGAGCTCTTCAAACTGATACCAGGAACGTGGTGTTATGGGTTTTCTTTCCCCGGGCAGAAGCATTTGTCAGTACCAGGTAGGCTCTTGTTCCTTAGGGGTAGGCTGCTGTCTGGATTTCCACGAATATCAAGCTGCCGCCCAGCACAAGCTGCCACCTGTGCCAACTCGGGCTGCTTTGAGAGTGCCCATGGAGCTCTGCAAACTGAGATCAGGAACGTGAGCTGGTGGGTTTTGTTTCCTCGGGCAGATGCATTTGCAGTACCAGGTAGGCCCTTGGTCCTTAAGGGCTGGCTGTCTCCTGGATTTCCACGAATATCAAGATGCTTCCCAGGGACAAGCTGCCACCTGTGCCAACTCGTGCTACTTTGAGAGTAGCCTTGGTATTCTTAAAACTGAGACCAGGAACGTGGGGGTCATGGGATCTGTTTCCCCAGGCAGAAGCCTTTGTCAGTACCAGGTAGGCCCTCGGCCCTAAGGAGCCTGCTGCCGGCTGGATTTCGACGAATATCAGGATGCCGCCCAGGGACAAGCTACCACTGTGCCAACTCGAGGCTTCTTTGAGAGTGCCCACGGAGCTCTGCAAACTGAGGCCAGGAACGTGGTGTGGTGGGTTTTGTTTCCCCGGGCAGAAGCCTTTTTCAGTACCAGGAAGGCCCTCGGGCCTAAGGTGGAGGCTGATAGCAGGATTTTCACGAATATCAAGCTGCCGCCCAGGGACAAGCTGCCACCTGTGCCAACTCGCAATGCTTTGAGAGTGCCCACGGAGCTACTGCAAACTGAGACGAGGAACGTGGGGTTCTGGGTTTTGTTTCCCCCGGGCAGAAGCCTTTCTCTGTAACAGGTAGGCCCTAGTTCCTCAGAGGTAGGCTGCCTGCTGGAATTCCACAAATATAAGATGCCGCCCAGGGACAAGCTGCCACCTGTGCCAACTCGGGCTGCTTTGAAAGTGCCCATGGAGCTCTGCAAACTGAGACCAGGAACGTGGGTTGCCGAATTTTGTTTCCCCGGGCAGAAGCCTTTGTCAGTACCAGGTAGGGCCGTGCTCCTGAGGGGCAGGCTTCTTGCTGGTTTTCCACGAATATCAAGATGCCGCCCAGGGACAAGCTGCCACCTGTGCCAACTCGGGCTGCTTTGAGAGCGCCCATGGAGCTCTGCAATCTGAGATCTGGAACGTGGGGTGGTGGGTTTTGTTTCCCCGGGCAGAAGCCTTTGTCAGTACCAGGTAGGCCCTCGGCCCTAATAGGCCGGTTGCAGGCTGGATTTCCACGAATAACACGATGCTGCCCAGGGACAAGCTGCCAACCCTGTGCCGACTCGGGTTGTTTTGAGAGTGCCCACGGAACTCTTCTAACTGAAACATGGAACTTCGGCTGGTGGGTTTTGTTTCCCGGGCAGAAGCCTTTGTCAGTACCCATGTAGGCCCTCGGCCCTAATAGGCCGGTTGCTGGCTGGATTTCCACGAATAACAAGATTGCTGCCCAGGGACAAGCTGCCACCTGTGCCAACTCGGGTTGTTTTGAGAGTGCCCACGGAACTCTTCTAACTGAAACATGGAACTTCGGCTGGTGGGTTTTGTTTCCCCGGGCAGAAGCCTTTGTCAGTACCATGTAGGCCCTCGGCCCTAATAGGCCGGTTGCAGGCTGGATTTTCCACGAATAACAAGATGCTGCCCAGGGACAAGCTGCCACCTGTGCCAACTCGGGTTGTTTTGAGAGTGCCCACGGAACTCTTCTAACTGAAACATGGAACTTCGGCTGGTGGGTTTTGTTTCCCCCGGGCAGAAGCCTTTGTCAGTACCAGGTAGGCCCTTGTTCCTTAAGGGCAGGCCGCCTACTGGATTTCCTGGAATATCAAGATGCCGCCCAGGGACAAGCTGCCACCTGTGCCAACTCGGGCTGCTTTGAGAGTGCCTACGGAGCTCTGCAAACTGAGACCAGGAACGTGGGGTGCTGAGTTTTGTTTTCCCGGGCAGAAGCCTTTTTCAGTACCAGGTCGGCCCTTGGTCCTTTAGGTAGGCAGCCTTCTGGATTTCCATGAATATCAAGATACTGCCGAGGGACAAGCTGCCACCTGTGGTAACTCGGGCTGCTTTGAGAGTGCCCATGGAGCTCTGCAAACTGAGACCAGGAACGTGGGGTGGTGGGTTTTGTTTCCTAGGCAGAAGGCTTTGTCAGTACCAGGTAGGCCCTCGGCCCTAAGGAGCCTGCTGCCGGCTGGATTTCGACGAATATCAGGATACCGTCCAGCGACAAACTGCCACCTGTGCCAACTCGAGCTTCTTTGAGAGTGCCCATGGATCTCTGCAAACTGAGACCAGGAACGTGGTGTGGTGGGTTTTGTTTCCCCGGGCAGAAGCATTTTTCAGTACCAGGAAGGCCCTCGGGCCTAAGGTGGAGGCTGATAGCAGGATTTTCACGAATATCAAGCTGCCGCCCAGGGACAAGCTGCCACCTGTGCCAACTCGCGCTGTTTTGCGAGTGCCCACGGAGCTCTGCAAACTGAGACAAGGAACGTGGGGTTGTGGGTTTTGTTTCCCCGGGCAGAAGCCTTTGTCAGTACCAGGTAGGCCCTAGTTCCTCAGAGGTAGGCTGCCTGCTGGAATTCCACAAATAGAAGATGCCGCCCAGGGACAAGCTGCCACCTGTGCCAACTCGGGCTGCTTTGAAAGTGCCCATGGAGCTCTGCAAACTGAGACCAGGAATGTGGGTTGCCGAATTTTGTTTCCCCGGGCAGAAGCCTTTGTCAGTACCAGGTAGGGCCGTGCTCCTGAGGGGCAGGCTGCTTGCTGGTTTTCCACGAATATCAAGATGCTGCCCAGGGACAAGCTGCCACCTGTGCCAACTCGCAATGCTTTGAGAGTGCCCACGGAGCTCTGCAAACTGAGACCAGGAGCTTTGGGTGGTGGGTTTTGTTTTACCCGGCAGAAGCATTTGTCAGTACCAGGTAGACACTTGTTCCTTAGGGGCCGTCAGCCTGCTGGATTTCCACAAATATCAAGATGTCCCCCAGGGACAAGCTGCCACCTGTGCCAACTCGGGCTGCTTTAAGATTGCCCAGTGAGCTCTGCAAACTGAGACGAGGAACGTGGGGTTGTGGGTTTTGTTTCCCCAGGCAGAAGCCTTTGTCAGTACCAGGTAGGCCCTAGTTCCTCAGAGGTAGGCTGCCTGCTGGAATTCCACAAATATAAGATGCCGCCCAGGGACAAGCTGCCACCTGTGCCAACTCGGGCTGCTTTGAAAGTGCCCATGGAGCTCTGCAAACTGAGACCAGGAATGTGGGTTGCCGAATTTTGTTTCCCCGGGCAGAAGCCTTTGTCAGTACCAGGTAGGGCCGTGCTCCTGAGGGGCAGGCTGCTTGCTGGTTTTCCACGAATATCAAGATGCCGCCCAGGGACAAGCTGCCACCTGTGCCAACTCAGGCTGCTTTGAGAGCGCCCATGGAGCTCTGCAAACTGAGATCTGGAACGTGGGGTGGTGGGTTTTGTTTCCCCGGGCAGAAGCCTTTGTCAGTACCAGGTAGGCCCTCGGGCCTTCGGGGCCGGCTGCCTGCTGGATTTCCACGAATATCAAGATGCCGCCCAGGGACAAGCTGCCACGTGTGCCTACTCGGGCTGCTTTGAGAGTGCCCATGGAGCTCTGCAAACTGAGACCAGGAACATGGGGTGGTGGGTTTTCTTGCCCCGGGCAGAAACATTTGTCAGTATTTGGTAGGGCCTCGGCCCTTTTTGGCCGCCTGCTGCCTGGATTTCCACGAATATTAAGGTGCCGCCCAGGGACAAGCTGCCACCTGTGCCAACTCGGGCTGCTTTGAGAGTGCCCATGGAGCTCTGCAAACTGAGACCAGGAACGTGGGGTGGTGGGTTTTATTTCCCCGGGCAGAAGCCTTTGTCAGTACCAGGTAGGGCCTTGCTCCTGAGGGGCAGGCTGCCTGCTGGTTTTCCACGAATATCAAGATGCCGCCCAGGGACAAGCTGCCACCTGTGCCAACTCGGGCTGCTTTGAGAGTGCCCACGGAACTCTCCAAACTGAGACCAGGAACGTGGGATGGTGGGTTTTGTTTCCCCGGGCAGAAGCCTTTGTCAGTACCAGGTAGGCCCTTGTTCCTCAGGGGCAGGCTGCCTGCTAGATTTCCACGAATATCAAGGTGCCGCCCAGGGACAAGCTACCAATGTGCCAACTCGCGCTTCTTTGAGAGTGCCCACGGGTCTCTTCAATCTGAGCCCAGGAACGTTGGGTGCTGGGTTTTATTTCCCCGGGCAGAAGCCTTTCTCTGTAACAGGTAGGCCATAGTTCCTCAGAGGTAGGCTGCCTTCTGGAATTCCAGAAATATAAGATGCCGCCCAGGGACAAGCTGCCACCCGTGCCAACTCGGGCTGCTTTGAAAGTGCCCATGGAGCTCTGCAAACTGAGACCAGGAACGTGGGTTGCCAAATTTTGTTTCCCTTGGAAGAAGCCTTTGTCAGTACCAGGTAGGCCCTCGGCCCTTCGGGGCCGGCTGCTTGCTGGATTTCAACGTCTATCAAGGTGCCGCCCAGGCACAAGCAGCCACCTGTGCCAACTCGGGCAGCTTTGAGAGTGCCCAGGGAGCTCTGCAAACTGAGACGAGGAACGTGGGGTTGTGGCTTTTGTTTCCCCGGGCAGAAGCCTTTGTCAGTAGCAGGTAGGCTCTTGTTCCTCAGCGGCAGGCGGCCTGCTAGATTTCCACGAATATGAAGGTGCCGCCCAGGGACAAGCTGCCACCTGTGCCAACTCGGGCTGCTTGGAGAGTGCCCATGGAGCTCTGCAAACTGAGACCAGGAACGTGAGCTGGTGGGTTTTGTTTCCCCGGGCAGATGCATTTGCAGTACCAGGTAGGCCCTTGGTCCTTAAGGGCTGGCTGTCTCCTGGATTTCCACGAATATCAAGATGCTTCCCAGGGACAAGCTGCCACCTGTGCCAACTCGTGCTACTTTGAGAGTAGCCTTGGAATTCTTAAAACTGAGACCAGGAACGTGGGGTCATGGGATCTGTTTCCCCAGGCAGAAGCATTTGTCTGTCCAAGGTAGGCCCTCGGCCATTCTGGGACGTCCGCCTGCTGGATTTCCACGAATATCAGGATGCCGCCCAGGGACCAGCTGCTACCTGTGGCAACAATTGCTGACTTGAGAGTGCCCATGGAGCTCTTCAAACTGATACCAGGAACGTGGTGTTATGGGTTTTCTTTCCCCGGGCAGAAGCATTTGTCAGTACCAGGTAGGCTCTTGTTCCTTAGGGGTAGGCTGCTGTCTGGATTTCCACAAATATCAAGCTGCCGCCCAGGCACAAGCTGCCACCTGTGCCAACTCGGGCTGCTTTGAGAGTGCCCATGGAGCTCTGCAAACTGAGATCAGGAACGTGAGCTGGTGGGTTTTGTTTCCTCGGGCAGATGCATTTGCAGTACCAGGTAGGCCCTTGGTCCTTAAGGGCTGGCTGTCTCCTGGATTTCCACGAATATCAAGATGCTTCCCAGGGACAAGCTGCCACCTGTGCCAACTCGTGCTACTTTGAGAGTAGCCTTGGTATTCTTAAAACTGAGACCAGGAACGTGGGGTCATGGGATCTGTTTCCCCAGGCAGAAGGCTTTGTCAGTACCAGGTAGGCCCTCGGCCCTAAGGAGCCTGCTGCCGGCTGGATTTCGACGAATATCAGGATGCCGCCCAGGGACAAGCTACCACTGTGCCAACTCGAGCTTCTTTGAGAGTGCCCATGGATCTCTGCAAACTGAGGCCAGGAACGTGGTGTGGTGGGTTTTGTTTCCCCGGGCAGAAGCCTTTTTCAGTACCAGGAAGGCCCTCGGGCCTAAGGTGGAGGCTGATAGCAGGATTTTCACGAATATCAAGCTGCCGCCCAGGGACAAGCTGCCACCTGTGCCAACTCGCAATGCTTTGAGAGTGCCCACGGAGCTCTGCAAACTGAGACGAGGAACGTGGGGTTCTGGGTTTTGTTTCCCCGGGCAGAAGCCTTTGTCAGTACCAGGTAGGCCCTAGTTCCTCAGAGGTAGGCTGCCTGCTGGAATTCCACAAATATAAGATGCCGCCCAGGGACAAGCTGCCACCTGTGCCAACTCGGGCTGCTTTGAAAGTGCCCATGGAGCTCTGCAAACTGAGACCAGGAACGTGGGTTGCCGAATTTTGTTTCCCCGGGCAGAAGCCTTTGTCAGTACCAGGTAGGGCCGTGCTCCTGAGGGGCAGGCTTCTTGCTGGTTTTCCACGAATATCAAGATGCCGCCCAGGGACAAGCTGCCACCTGTGCCAACTCGGGCTGCTTTGAGAGCGCCCATGGAGCTCTGCAATCTGAGATCTGGAACGTGGGGTGGTGGGTTTTGTTTCCCCGGGCAGAAGCCTTTGTCAGTACCAGGTAGGCCCTCGGCCCTAATAGGCCGGTTGCAGGCTGGATTTCCACGAATAACACGATGCTGCCCAGGGACAAGCTGCCACCTGTGCCAACTCGGGTTGTTTTGAGAGTGCACACGGAACTCTTCTAACTGAAACATGGAACTTCGGCTGGTGGGTTTTGTTTCCCCGGGCAGAAGCCTTTGTCAGTACCATGTAGGCCCTCGGCCCTAATAGGCCGGTTGCAGGCTGGATTTCCACGAATAACAAGATGCTGCCCAGGGACAAGCTGCCACCTGTGCCAACTCGGGTTGTTTTGAGAGTGCCCACGGAACTCTTCTAACTGAAACATGGAACTTCGGCTGGTGGGTTTTGTTTCCCCGGGCAGAAGCCTTTGTCAGTACCAGGTAGGCCCTTGTTCCTTAAGGGCAGGCCGCCTACTGGATTTCCAGGAATATCAAGATGCCGCCCAGGGACAAGCTGCCACCTGTGCCAACTCGGGCTGCTTTGAGAGTGCCTACGGAGCTCTGCAAACTGAGACCAGGAACGTGGGGTGCTGAGTTTTGTTTTCCCGGGCAGAAGCCTTTTTCAGTACCAGGTCGGCCCTTGGTCCTTTAGGTAGGCAGCCTTCTGGATTTCCATGAATATCAAGATACTGCCGAGGGACAAGCTGCCACCTGTGGTAACTCGGGCTGCTTTGAGAGTGCCCATGGAGCTCTGCAAACTGAGACCAGGAACGTGGGGTGGTGGGTTTTGTTTCCTAGGCAGAAGGCTTTGTCAGTACCAGGTAGGCCCTCGGCCCTAAGGAGCCTGCTGCCGGCTGGATTTCGACGAATATCAGGATACCGTCCAGCGACAAACTGCCACCTGTGCCAACTCGAGCTTCTTTGAGAGTGCCCATGGATCTCTGCAAACTGAGACCAGGAACGTGGTGTGGTGGGTTTTGTTTCCCCGGGCAGAAGCATTTTTCAGTACCAGGAAGGCCCTCGGGCCTAAGGTGGAGGCTGATAGCAGGATTTTCACGAATATCAAGCTGCCGCCCAGGGACAAGCTGCCACCTGTGCCAACTCGCGCTGTTTTGCGAGTGCCCACGGAGCTCTGCAAACTGACACCAGGAACGTGGGCTGGTGGGTTTTGTTTCCCCGGGCAGAAGCCTTTGTCAGTACCAGGTAGGCCCTAGTTCCTCAGAGGTAGGCTGCCTGCTGGAATTCCACAAATATAAGATGCCGCCCAGGGACAAGCTGCCACCTGTGCCAACTCGGGCTGCTTTGAAAGTGCCCATGGAGCTCTGCAAACTGAGACCAGGAATGTGGGTTGCCGAATTTTGTTTCCCCGGGCAGAAGCCTTTGTCAGTACCAGGTAGGGCCGTGCTCCTGAGGGGCAGGCTGCTTGCTGGTTTTCCACGAATATCAAGATGCTGCCCAGGGACAAGCTGCCACCTGTGCCAACTCGCAATGCTTTGAGAGTGCCCACGGAGCTCTGCAAACTGAGACCAGGAGCTTTGGGTGGTGGGTTTTGTTTTACCCGGCAGAAGCATTTGTCAGTACCAGGTAGACACTTGTTCCTCAGGGGCCGTCAGCCTGCTGGTTTTCCACAAATATCAAGATGTCCCCCAGGGACAAGCTGCCACCTGTGCCAACTCGGGCTGCTTTAAGATTGCCCAGTGAGCTCTGCAAACTGAGACGAGGAACGTGGGGTTGTGGGTTTTGTTTCCCCGGGCAGAAGCCTTTGTCAGTACCAGGTAGGCCCTAGTTCCTCAGAGGTAGGCTGCCTGCTGGAATTCCACAAATATAAGATGCCGCCCAGGGACAAGCTGCCACCTGTGCCAACTCGGGCGGCTTTGAAAGTGCCCATGGAGCTCTGCAAACTGAGACCAGGAATGTGGGTTGCCGAATTTTGTTTCCCCGGGCAGAAGCCTTTGTCAGTACCAGGTAGGGCCGTGCTCCTGAGGGGCAGGCTGCTTGCTGGTTTTCCACGAATATCAAGATGCCGCCCAGGGACAAGCTGCCACCTGTGCCAACTCAGGCTGCTTGGAGAGTGCCCATGGAGCTCTGCCATCTGAGACCAGGAACGTGGGGTGGTGGGTTTTGTTTTCCCCGGGCAGAAGCCTTTTTCAGTACCAGGTAGGCTCTTGTTCCTTAGGGGTAGGCTGCTGTCTGGATTTCCACGAATATCAAGCTGCCGCCCAGGCACAAGCTCCCACCTGTGCCAACTCGGGCTGCTTTGAGAGTGCCCATGGTGCTCTGCAAACTGAGATCAGGAACGTGGGGTGGTGGGTTTTGTTTTCCCGAGCAGAAGCCTTTGTCAGTACCAGCTAGGCCCTTGTTCCTTTGGGGCCGGCTGCGGGCTGGATTCCCACGAATATCAAGATGCCGCCCAGGGACAAGTTGCCACCTGTGCCAACTCGGGCTGCTTGGAGAGTGCCCATGGAGCTCTGCCATCTGAGACCAGGAACGTGGGGTGGTGGGTTTTGTTTTCCCCGGGCAGAAGCCTTTGTCAGTACCAGGTAGGCCCTCGGCCCTAAGGGTGCGTTTGTAGGCTGGATTTTCACGAATCGGAAGATGCCGCCCAGGGACAAGCTGCCACCTGTGCGAACTGGGGCTGCTTGGAGTGTGCTCATGTAGCTCGGCAAACTGAGACCAGGAACGTGGGGTGCTGAGTTTAGTTTCCCGGGCAGAAGCCTTTGTCTGTACCAGGTAGGCCCTCGGCCCTTCGCGGCCGGCTGCTTGCTGGATTTCAACGTATATCAAGATGCCGCCCAGGGACAAGCTGCCACCTGTGCCAACTCGGGCTGCTTGGAGAGTGCCCATGGAGCTCTGCAAACTGAGACCAGGAACATGGGGCGGTGGGTTTTCTTGCCCCAGGCAGAAACATTTGTCAGTAGTTCGTAGTCCCTCGGCCCTTTGTGGCCTCCTGCTGCCTGGATTTTCACGAATATCAAGGTGCCGCCCAGGGACAAGCTGCCACTGTGCCAACTCGAGCTGCTTGGAGAGTGCCAATGGAGCTCTGCAAACTGAGACCAGGACCGTGGGATTGTGGGTTTTATTTCCCCGGGCAGAAGCCTTTGTCAGTACCAGGTAGGGCCTTGCTCCTGAGGGGCAGGCTGCTTGCTGGTTTTCCTCGAATATCAAGATGCCGCCCAGGGACAAGCGGCCACCTGTGCCAACTCGGGCTGCTTGGAGAGTGCCCATGGAGCTCTGCAAACTGAGACCAGGAACATGGGGCGGTGGGTTTTCTTGCCCCAGGCAGAAACATTTGTCAGTAGTTGGTAGTCCCTCGGCCCTTTGTGGCCGCCTGCTGCCTGGATTTTCACGAATATCAAGGTGCCGCCCAGGGACAAGCTGCCACTGTGCCAACTTGGGCTGCTTTGAGAATGCCCATGGAGCTCTGCAAACTGAGACCAGGAACGTGGGTTGCCGAATTTTGTTTCCCTTGGAAGAAGCCTTTGTCAGTACCAGGAAGGCCCTCGGCCCTTGGGGGCCGGCTGCCTGCTGGATTTCAACGTCTATCAAGGTGCCGCCCAGGGACAAGCTGCCACCAGTGCCAATTCCGGCTGCTTTGAGAGTGCCCATGGAGCTCTGCAAACTGAGACCAGGAACGTGGGGTTGTGGGTTTTGTTTCCCCGGGCAGAAGCCTTTGTCAGTACCAGGTAGGCCCTCGCGCCTTCGGGGCCGGCTGCCGGCTGGATTTCCACGAATATCAAGATGCCGCCCAGGGACAAGCTGCCACCTGTGCCAACTCGGGCTGCTTTGAGAGTGCCCATGGAGCTCTGCAAACTGAGACCAGGAACGTGGGGTGGTGGGTTTTATTTCCCCGGGCAGAAGCCTTTGTCAGTACCAGGTAGGGCCTTGCTCCTGAGGGGCAGGCTGCCTCCTGGTTTTCCACGAATATCAAGATGCCGCCCAGGGACAAGCTGCCACCTGTGCCAACTCGGGCTGCTTTGAGAGTGCCCACGGAACTCTCCAAACTGAGACCAGGAACGTGGGATGGTGGGTTTTGTTTCCCCGGGCAGAAGCCTTTGTCAGTACCAGGTAGGCCCTTGTTCCTCAGGGGCAGGCTGCCTGCTAGATTTCCACGAATATCAAGGTGCCGCCCAGGGACAAGCTACCAATGTGCCAACTCGCGCTTCTTTGAGAGTGCCCACGGGTCTCTTCAATCTGAGCCCAGGAACGTTGGGTGCTGGGTTTTATTTCCCCGGGCAGAAGCCTTTCTCTGTAACAGGTAGGCCCTAGTTCCTCAGAGGTAGGCTGCCTTCTGGAATTCCACAAATATAAGATGCCGCCCAGGGACAAGCTGCCACCCGTGCCAACTCGGGCTGCTTTGAAAGTGCCCATGGAGCTCTGCAAACTGAGACCAGGAACGTGGGTTGCCAAATTTTGTTTCCCTTGGAAGAAGCCTTTGTCAGTACCAGGTAGGCCCTCGGCCCTTCGGGGCCGGCTGCTTGCTGGATTTCAACGTCTATCAAGGTGCAGCCCAGGCACAAGCAGCCACCTGTGCCAACTCGGGCAGCTTTGAGAGTGCCCAGGGAGCTCTGCAAACTGAGACGAGGAACGTGGGGTTGTGGCTTTTGTTTCCCCGGGCAGAAGCCTTTGTCAGTAGCAGGTAGGCTCTTGTTCCTCAGCGGCAGGCGGCCTGCTAGATTTCCACGAATATGAAGGTGCCGCCCAGGGACAAGCTGCCACCTGTGCCAACTCGGGCTGCTTTGAGAGTGCCCATGGAGCTCTGCAAACTGAGACCAGGAACGTGAGCTGGTGGGTTTTGTTTCCCCGGGCAGATGCATTTGCAGTACCAGGTAGGCCCTTGGTCCTTAAGGGCTGGCTGTCTCCTGGATTTCCACGAATATCAAGATGCTTCCCAGGGACAAGCTGCCACCTGTGCCAACTCGTGCTACTTTGAGAGTAGCCTTGGAATTCTTAAAACTGAGACCAGGAACGTGGGGTCATGGGATCTGTTTCCCCAGGCAGAAGCATTTGTCTGTCCAAGGTAGGCCCTCGGCCATTCTGGGACGTCCGCCTGCTGGATTTCCACGAATATCAAGATGCCGCCCAGGGACCAGCTGCTACCTGTGGCAACAATTGCTGACTTGAGAGTGCCCATGGAGCTCTTCAAACTGATACCAGGAACGTGGTGTTATGGGTTTTCTTTCCCCGGGCAGAAGCATTTGTCAGTACCAGGTAGGCTCTTGTTCCTTAGGGGTAGGCTGCTGTCTGGATTTCCACGAATATCAAGCTGCCGCCCAGGCACAAGCTGCCACCTGTGCCAACTCGGGCTGCTTTGAGAGTGCCCATGGAGCTCTGCAAACTGAGATCAGGAACGTGAGCTGGTGGGTTTTGTTTCCTCGGGCAGATGCATTTGCAGTACCAGGTAGGCCCTTGGTCCTTAAGGGCTGGCTGTCTCCTGGATTTCCACGAATATCAAGATGCTTCCCAGGGACAAGCTGCCACCTGTGCCAACTCGTGCTACTTTGAGAGTAGCCTTGGTATTCTTAAAACTGAGACCAGGAACGTGGGGTCATGGGATCTGTTTCCCCAGGCAGAAGCCTTTGTCAGTACCAGGTAGGCCCTCGGCCCTAAGGAGCCTGCTGCCGGCTGGATTTCGACGAATATCAGGATGCCGCCCAGGGACAAGCTACCACTGTGCCAACTCGAGCTTCTTTGAGAGTGCCCATGGATCTCTGCAAACTGAGGCCAGGAACGTGGTGTGGTGGGTTTTGTTTCCCCGGGCAGAAGCCTTTTTCAGTACCAGGAAGGCCCTCGGGCCTAAGGTGGAGGCTGATAGCAGGATTTTCACGAATATCAAGCTGCCGCCCAGGGACAAGCTGCCACCTGTGCCAACTCGCAATGCTTTGAGAGTGCCCACGGAGCTCTGCAAACTGAGACGAGGAACGTGGGGTTGTGGGTTTTGTTTCCCCGGGCAGAAGCCTTTGTCAGTACCAGGTAGGCCCTAGTTCCTCAGAGGTAGGCTGCCTGCTGGAATTCCACAAATATAAGATGCCGCCCAGGGACAAGCTGCCACCTGTGCCAACTCGGGCTGCTTTGAAAGTGCCCATGGAGCTCTGCAAACTGAGACCAGGAACGTGGGTTGCCGAATTTTGTTTCCCCGGGCAGAAGCCTTTGTCAGTACCAGGTAGGGCTGTGCTCCTGAGGGGCAGGCTTCTTGCTGGTTTTCCACGAATATCAAGATGCCGCCCAGGGACAAGCTGCCACCTGTGCCAACTCGGGCTGCTTTGAGAGCGCCCATGGAGCTCTGCAATCTGAGATCTGGAACTTCGGCTGGTGGGTTTTCTTTCCCCAGGCAGAAGCCTTTGTCAGTACCAGGTAGGCCCTTGTTCCTTAAGGGCAGGCCGCCTACTGGATT